>NC_083688.1:25598787-25901818 GCF_033118175.1 Dama dama | reverse complement strand
ACTGCAAGGAGATCCAACCAGTCCGTCCTAAAAGGAAATCAGTCCTGAATATTCATTGGAAGGACTGATGCTGAGACTGAAGCTCTAATACTTTGGTCACCTGATGTTAAGTGGTGACTCCTTGGAAAAGACCCTGATGCTGGGAAAGATTTAGGGCAAGAGGAGAAGGGGACGACAAAGGATGAGAGAATTGGATGGTATTATGGACTCAATGGACTTGAGTTTGAGCAAGCTCCAAGAGTTGGTGATGGACAGGGAAACTTGATATGCTGTAGTCCATGAGGTTGCAAAGAGTCAGACATGACTGAGAAACTGAACTGAACTGAGATTCTTATTTCTGAAGTGTTCTGTTTAGAAGCAGTCTATGGTGCTAGCTCATCTATAACAAATACATGGGTCCAGAAGCTAAGAGATAGAATTAATATGAAGAGCAATGCAAAGTCCATCAGGAGAATGAATAGAAAATGGAAATATGGGTCAGGCAAAGCTGACTGATCCCTGAAAATGATGCCAGATTCTGGTGTGGGTTGGGGGGGAAGTATGCATAGAAAATTGGAGACATACAAATTTTTTCATTGCTTATTTGAAATCCAAACTTAATGGTTATGTCACATTTAATCTGCCAACCTTGTCTGTGAGACAAGGGCTATAATAGAAGAGACAGTGACTTTGTAGAAACCAAGCTGACACCAAGCAACTCAGACAAGAGCAAGTCACACTGTAGCCTTCATCAAATACAGTGAATGGCTGAGGTAGATATGACTCCAAGAAATTTGTCCCCTGTAGACCACATTCAGAATCCTCACCATATCCTCTTGGTTGGTACTTTTGGTTCATTTTCTACTTCTTCCCGCTCCCCCACCCTCTCCATTCTCCACAATGCTTAGGTCTTCCTTGCAGATGGAGTCTGCTACGTTTCCCTTGACAGACTGTGGAGGATTGAAGGAGCTCTTCAGGCATCCTTTCCCAATTCTTTCCAGCACAGATATTATTTCATGTTTCCCTAAACTCAGCATTAGCCAGATCCTGTCCTCTAAAGAAGGGATCAAAGAATAAGTCATAGTCGAAGCACACTGGGGAGGAAGAAAAGGAGACTGGGAGGGCTGCAGTGATCTCATCCAAACCCAGAGATGGAAGATGGGAAAGAGAGAAGGGGGGACCTGTCCTTCCTCTTCACTGTGGCTGCCTCAGTCAAATTCTGTGAGCATCTCAGGCAGGAATGGTGTTTGGGGGGTGGATAAAGTTTTGGCATGATATCAAGCGTTCTGTGTTACTCAAATGGTGTGACAATAACTGTGTAGTCAATCAGTCCTGAGAAATTTTACCCTCACCTCCAAAAAGAAAGAGATAAAGAGGAAAAGTGGCAAGACTCAGAATAAGCGTTGAAAGATGCACAGGACTAGAATTTGTTCATTTGAGAAATATTAATGGAAGAAATCCTGCAGGGTTGCTTTTATCATTTAGGCAGTATAAGCCCATGCTTCAGTACTTAACAAACATTCAAGGGCTAAGAAAATATCTGAGACCACTAAAAATATATTTCTTGGCTCTAAGATATAGAGGAAAACTAAAAGCAATAATATTCAATGTTTTATCAAATATCTAAAAATACAATGCTATGTCAGTTTTGCAACTCAATTTGTATAATAACATGGAATGTTTAAATCAAAAAAGCCAACTCAATAATCTCATCTTTAAAATTCCCCAAATGGTAAAAGTTAAAATCTTTTCCATTTTTTCCCAGTAGGAATATATTTAATATAGAATGTAAGTGTGTTAATACAGGCAGTGGTTGTCTTTTTTCTAAGTTATAGTCCTTGGTATATACTCTATTGCTGCCCCAAGTTTTTGGTTATGTCTGCTCTTTAATTTTCTCAAATATGGGAATTAAGTCATATTTTCCCTTTCATATATTCATTATCATTTTGTCACTAAGTTGTGTCCAACTCTTTTAAGACCACATGGAACTGGAGGAATCAACTTGCCTGACTTCAGGCTCTACTACAAAGCCACAGTCATCAAGACAGTATGGTACTGGCACAAAGACAGAAATATAGATCAATGGAACAGAATAGAAAGCCCAGAGATAAATCCATGTACCTATGGACATCTTATCTTCGACAAAGGAGGCAAGATATACAATGGAAAAAAGACAACCTCTTTAACAAGTGGTACTGGGAAAACTGGTCAACCACTTGTAAAAGAATGAAACTAGAACATTTTCTAACACCATACACAAAAATAAACTCAAAATGGATTAAAGATCTAAATGTAAGATCAGAAACTACAAAACTCCTAGAGGAGAACATAGGCAAAACACTCTCCGACATAAATCACAGCAAGATCCTCTATGACCCACCTCCCAGAATATTGGAAATAAAAGCAAAACTAAACAAATGGGACCTAATTAAACTTAAAAGCTTTTGCACAACAAAGGAAACAATAAGCAAGGTGAAAAGACAGCCTTCAGAATGGGAGAAAATAATAGCAAATGAAGAAACAGACAAAGGATTAATCTCAAAAATATACAAGCAACTCCTGCAGCTCAATTCCAGAAAAATATATGACCCAATCAAAAAATGGGCCAAAGATCTAAACAGACATTTCTCCAAAGAAGACATACAGATGGCTAAAAAACACATGAAAAATGCTCAACATCACTCATTATCAGAGAAATGCAAATCAAAACCACAATGAGGTACCATTACATGTCAGTCAGAATGGCTGCTATCCAAAAGTCTACAAGCAATAAATGCTGGAGAGGGTGTGGAGAAAAGGGAACCCTCTTACACTGTTGGTGGGAATGCAAACTAGTACAGCCGCTATGGAGAATAGTGTGGAGATTCCTTAAAAAACTGGAAATAGAACTGCCATATGACCCAGCAATCCCACTTCTGGGCATACACACTGAGGCAACCAGATCTGAAAGAGACATGTGTACCCCAATGTTCATCGCAGCACTGTTTATAATAGCCAGGACATGGAAGCAACCTAGATGCCCATCAGCAAATGAATGAATAAGGAAGCTGTGGTACATATACACCATGGAATATTACTCAGCCATTAAAAAGAATTCACTAGAATCAGTTCTAATGAGATGGATGAAACTGGAGTCCATTATACAGAGTGAAGTAAGCCAGAAAGATAAAGACCAATACAGTATACTAACGCATATATATGAAATTTTAAAAGATGGTACTGATAACCCTATATGCAAAACAGAAAAAGAGACACAGATGTACAGAACAGACTTTTAGACTCTGTGGGAGAAGGCGAGGGTGGGATGTTCTGAGAGAATAGCATTGAAACAAGTATACTATCAAGGGTGAAACAGATCATCAGCCCAGGTTGGATGCATGAGACAAGTGCTCAGGGCTGGTGCACTGGGAAGACCCAGAGGGATGGGATGGGGAGGGAGGTGGGAGGGGGGATTGAGATGGGGAACACATGTAAATCCATGGCTGATTCATGTCAATGTATGGCAAAGACCACTACAATATTGTAAAGTAATTAGCCTCCAACTAATAAAAATAAATGGGAAAAAAAACAATAAAAGACCACATGGACTGCAGCCCAACAGGCTCCTCTGTCCACGAGATTTCCCAGGTGAGAATACTGGAGTAGGTTGCCATTTCCTTCTCCAAAGGATCTTCCTGACCTAGTGATCGAACCTGAGACTCCTGCATTTAAGCAGACTGAACCACCTGGGAAGCCCAATATATAATATTCATTATATATGGAGCCTATGCCATCTGTAGTCCTTTGTTGTTGTTGTCAAAGAAAGTGAAAGTGTTAGTCACTCTGTCCTTATGATCCTATGGGTCTGTAGCCCACCAGGCTCCTCATGTCCATGGGATTGATTCTCCAGGCAAGAATCCTGAAGTGGGTTGCCATTCCCTTCTCCAGGGGATCTTTCCAACCCAGGGACTGAACCTGGGGCTCCAGCATTGCAGGCAAGTTCTTTACCATATGAGTCACTTGGGAAGCCATATTCACCAATAGATAATTTCTATTTAGGTTCTCAGTTTTGAAACATATAAGCATTTAGAGTTATCACAAATACTTTAACTTTGAAGGATTTTTGAAAAATTCTTTGGTACAGTCTTCTCATTTCACAGATAAGAAATTTGAACCCCAGATGACTGAGCTGACCTAGGTCATACACTGCATAAATGGTGGATATGGGACTCCAAATTGGATTTTCTCATTCTACTTCCAGAGTTCATTTCATCCCAGCACACACTTTCAAATATTTCCCAGACACTTTTGGGGTTTCTCCAGTGGCTCAGAGGGTAAAGAATCTGCCTACAGTGAAGAAGACTGGGTCTGTTCCCTGAATTGGGAAGATCCCCTGCAGAAGGAAATGGCAATCCATTCCAATATTCTTGCCTGGAGAATTCTATGGACAGAGAGGGGCCTGAAAGGCTAGCTACAATCCAGACACTTTCCATCTTTTACAAAATAAAAATGCTGATGTTATTTACAAACTGGTGTTGGTTCATCCTACTAAGATATAGTAACAATACTATTCTTACCTTTAATTCTTCTGCCCAGTCCCAGAATTAGCCATCCTAACCAAGCTAAATGACAATTATCCATAATAAGGTGAAGATGATCACATTGTTTATTTGCAAATCCTTCTCATTTTCATTTCAAGTTTAGAGTCATACCAAATGAATTTGGATATAAATGTATTTATTATTTGTTTGCAATTATTTGAAATTATAAAAGCAGGTATTGAAACAAAAAGTCCTTTTGGGGGTGACTTTAATACAGTACATTAATCTAAATTACAACATTCATGATCAAAATATGAATGTATATTTTTCTTCTGAATTTTCTTATACAGAAATCTATTTGGCCAAGAATTTCTATAAAACCTTTATCCAGAGTACTTAAGAACTCTAAAAGGAGGGCAAGATTAGCACAATAATAACTTCCTTCTCTTTATAAGAATATTTTAATGTAGATAAAATGAGAATATATTAGAAACAGGATTATTCAGCAGATTTTTTTTAGTCTGAGTTTCAGGTAGGCCTGTTTCTACTTTACAGTCCTTAAAATTTTAAAATAGTAAATAAAAATCTCTTATTGAAAATACATCCTATATCTCTCTTTTCTAGTCTGACATTAGAATTGTTTCTTTTCAGGTTTAAATTTAAACTACTTTGATTTCTTTTTGTGCTTTGTTAACTTTTTTAGTGACTGTAAAAAATATTTTTTCTTTTTTTATATTAATCAGAAAGAGTGCATTCTTATTCATAGAAAATATGTATTTAGGACTTTAAAACATTTTTTAATTCTTTCCATTTTTTAATTTTTAAGTCATGATTTAGGCTCATTGTTGTTTTTAATATATGGGGATAAATATGAAAACTTAATTTCAGAAAAATCTCTATTTCCAATCCCAGTGACATTTCATATTCAAAAGTAGTTTAAGAACATTATTAGAATAGACCTTCAGTATAATATTTGACAGATGGTTATGACTAAGGGAAAGCCAGCTTTGGAACTCTTCCACTTACGAGTCATAAAAGAAATGTTATCCCCTTATTCTTCGTTTTGACTCCATTGCTTAAAATTTGCCTCTCATTTGTAATAGATTGTTAAATTTCCTCAGTTAATCCTTCTCCTAAAATGCATTAACCCAATCTGTGTTTTCAGTATTTGGAAAGTCCAGGAAATTCCTTTTTAGGGTTATGAGCAAGACTTTAGAAGAACAAACATAGGCTTGCAAGAAGATATCTCTGTTTCTTAATAAAGTCAGCAGATCCCTACAATGCAAAGATATTTGGAGAATTAGGAAGTACCTTGGGAGTTAGTGAAATGATTGGTGTCTGACCAGTATGTTGGGGAAGAATGACAATCTGTTTTCTTGTCCCAACATCTATCAATTAGTGATGGATCTTCAGTCTAACTGATCAAGTTCATACATTTCTACCTCTTTGGAAGATAAATAGATAATGATTTTTAACATCCCCTAGACCAGATCTCAGGGTAATTTTCGATCTCCTCTTCCATCTTATCTATTTTACTCCTCTTTGTTCTATGCTGTTTTGTCTGTAAATTTGTAGTGTTACCTTTTGGAGCAAATGTATTTTCTCTTTGCTCTATTCTCTTTATAAAGCCTGAATTCTCCCAAATTTCATAAATGGAGAGAGTGTCTTGGCATGTGTGAGTGTTTCCAAGTGAAAATGAGGTGAAAGTGTTAGTTAGTTGTTCAGTCATGTCCGACTCTTTGTGACCCCACAGACTATAGGCCGTCAAGCTCCTCTGTCCATGGAATTCTCCAGGCAAGAACACTGGAGTGTGTAGCCATCCCCTTCTTCAGGGAATCTTTCCAACCCAGGGGTCAAACTTGGGTTTCCTGCATTGCAGGCCAATTCTTTACCTTCTGAGCTACTAGTTTCCAAGTAGGGTTTCCAAACTCTGCTTTACAGAGATCTGGAGGTTTCTCAGTCCCCCTAGGGACTACAAGTTGTATAATGATGGTAAGCAGATAGGACTCGTGTTTGTGTGTGTGTGTGTGTGTGTGTGTGTGTGTGTGTGTTGGGGAAACTGTCAAACACTGTCTCATTCAAGGAATTATCAGTATTATCCATTAGAATTTCTCATATTAATTTGTTTAAACAATGAATTCATTTTTAAAATTAAAAAATAATAAAATGTTTGGAAGCCAACTATCTAAGGGGATAAAACCATTCCTCAAAGCACTTTGAGAACAAGGTAAAGTTTTAGCTCCAATCCTAATTAGATTTCAGACCCAGGGTAAGTCACTTGATTTTCTTAACCAGCAGAGTACTCACTACAAAGTAAGGAAGCTAAAGAAATTATCTGCAAATTCACTCTTGGTTCAGCACTGGACAATTATATGTGGAGTTCAGTGTTTTGTTCTTCTGACACATTCATATATTCAGTTGTTGTTATTTAGAGGTGTAACTTTATGAAGGTGATTTTCAAATCCCAGGCCAAGTGTCTTCATTTGTAGAATTGTTGTCTATATTTAAAGATTTCAGAAGTCTTTCTCAGATAAAATTCTAAGATTTTATCATCATTTTATATGTTACTACAAGTCTGGACTGTGCTGTGCTTAGCCTCTCAGTCATGATCAACACTTTGCGGCCCTCTTAGCCCGCCAGGCTCCTCTGTCCATGGGGGTTCTTCAGGCAAGAATACTGGAGTGGGTTGTCATGCCCTCCTCCAGGGAACCTTCCCAACCCAGGGGATGAACCCAGGTCTCCCACATTGCAGGCAGATCCTTTCCCATCTGAGCCATCAGGGAAATCCAAGAATAATAGAGTGGTCTCCAGGAACACAAATGACAAAAGTAAAGTGTTTGTAGTCTTTGCCTTTCCTCTGTATAAGATTAGGAGAATTTTATCTTAACTCTCTCATTCTCTCTTCCTTCTTATTCTTCCAGAAATTTCTTGCATTTGTAACTAAAAAGAAAAAAAAAAAAGTAGTGAAGGGAGTCTCAGGAGGCTGTTAGGTGAAGGGCAAAAGGGTTTTTTCGAGAAGCAGGTTATTGGAGCAAGATGCATGGGAACAGCTGTGGCATGTGAGAACAGTGGACCAGAAAGAAAAAAATAAAGATATTTTTAAAAATATTCCTGGGATTTATATAGAAATATCTTGAGATATTTTGAAAGGATTTCATTGCAAATGTTAATATTTTTTATGCTGAAATACACCTTCAGGATTAAACAACAGAGTCTATAGCTTCATCTGTGTTCTAGAAGGCAGTATTGTTTAGTAAAATAAAGATTAGACAAGAGTCTAAACTGTAGCATAATTAAAAATCATTTGGAGATTTCCAAAACTCACAACAATAGTCTTCCTGCTGTTCTATGAATTTCTCCTACCTGCAGACAAGGCCATGCAAATCAGATTTAACTTTTGAATCCATAAGGAACTGAACTATTACTCCTCAGTCTCTGCTTCTCTATCTCTCTTCTCTCTAGCTCTCTCCCTCTCTCTCTCCTTCTGCATAATCTATCTCTGCTATTTTATGCATACCTAATTCAATCTTCTATTTCTGCCAACAGCTTTCACTGGGTCCATTTGGATATAATTTCCTCATAGCTCCTGTGTTTATATACCCTTAGGGCCAGACATCAGCAACAATTAACCAATTTCTTTTGGTTCCAGTTCCAAATCTGTAGGAGAGAGACTCTGGCCAGCCTTGCGAAGTCCAGGTGTCCACACCTGGTGTCAATCTTGGTTAGGCACTAACTGTATGTAAGAGTCTCCTTGCTTCAAAGCTCCAAAAAAAAAAAAAAAAAAAAAAAAACACAGAGGACTGTTAGTATTCTTCAATCCTGTAAGTCTGCCATTTCTAAAATGCAAGAATCCCATATTTTTGTCACACACAAGCTGAAAAAGCCCTGTGCTTCCACCATCCTCCAATTTGCCATGTCCCCATTAATCCCACAAGCAAACAAATGCATGCTCTGTAATAGGAAGAATCTGGACACTGAACCATAGATTCTCTCATTGCTGTAGCCTAGATCCACTGACACAGATTCTGTTCAGTCAGTTCAGGCGCTCAGTTGTGTCTGCAACCCCATGGACTGCAGCACGCCAGGTTTCCCTGTCCACCACCAACTCCTGCCTGGACCTTGCTCAAGCTCATGTCCATTGAGTCGGTGATGCCATCCAACCATCTCATCCTCTGTCGTCCCCTTTTCCTCCTGCTTCAATCTTTCCCAGTATCAGGGTCTTTTCTAATGAGTCAGTTCTTCACACCAGGTGACACAGAGTATAAGACCTTATTATGTAGCTTCTGTTTATATAAGCAGGAATTCTGCAGTGGTCACAAAATTCATCCTTGCCCATCTTTCGCCTTCCATGTCCTAAGTGTTTTCTGCCTCTCTCCAGGTGTTTTGTCAGTAACAATATCAAAAAAGGATAGACTGTTTCTGAGCAAGCTATGAATGCCAACTAATAATCCCTCCCAAAGAAAGGTGACTAACAGGTCTCACTGTCACCGAGGTAATGAAGGCACCTTGTCTAAAAACAATGAGGTGTCACCTTACTTGCACAGCCAGCTTTCAACACGCCTTGCCCTACTTCATCCGTGATTGATGGGGACTGAATTGTGTCCACCCAGACTCATATGTGAAGCCCTAGCCCCCAGTATGACTGTTTTCAGAGATAGGACCTTTAGAGAGGTAATTAAGGTTAAATAAAGCCACAAGAGTGGGAGCCTAATCTGATAAGACTGGGGCCTTACCTGATAAGACAAAGAAGATACAGAGAGATGTCTTTCTACTTGAGCAGGGAGAAAAGATCATGTGAGACGCAGGGAGAAGGCAGCTGTACAGAACCAAGGAGAGAGTTCTCACTAGAAACTAACGCTGACACACCTTAATCTGGAACCTGCAGCTTCCAGAATTGTAAGACAATACATTTCCTTTGTTTAAGCCACCCAGTCTGTGGGATTCTGTGATGCCAGCCCAGACAGACAGCGTGACACTGTTGACAAATGCTTGCAAACAAAAGAGTGGATATGCAATAGTGGCCCCTGCCACTCCCAGAGGGGATGATCAGTTTTTCTCCCTCGGTCAATTGCTCTGGTGGCATTAACATCTGATTTCCACTTAATTGATCTGATCAACTCTGCCCTGATCTGAACTGGTCACCAAGACAAGTGAAAGCCCTGAATCGACCCTGCCACCGTCTGCTGTTTTTCAGTTGTCTAGACATAGTCATAAATAGCTGGATGACTTCCCACTATAAATTTTTAATGAGAGATTTTGAAATTAGAAAAGGAGGGAAGCGATTGCAATTTATGACCTGGAGTGACTCCATAAGCAGGGACCCACCTGAAAAGCCAATGCTGGGCATCCATCAGCTCCCCAACATCATCTGCATGCTTAGTTATGCAAGCCCAGAGCATCAATCCTATTCTTACTTCCCCTGTCACCCTGGACTCTTCCCAGAAAAATCCCATGATATGTCCTCCTAATTTTTAGCTTAGGGAAGGAAAGTTTTTAAATAATCCAGAAAGCATCACATTTAAATCAAATGAAAATGATTTGGGAGCTTTTCTTTACTTGGACTAGGTAGTTCTAAAGCAAGCTGGATCAATGACCAATCTTTGAAAATATGAGGCAGATAGAGGCCTTTTCCCCCAGAAAATATCTAAGTATTAAAAAGAATTTGGGCAAATGCACAGGCTTCTTGAAGCTTATTCATACACCTGAACCTGCTAGGATGTTGTATTGGTATGCTTAGTCACTCAGTCATGTCTGCCTCTTTGTGACATTATGGACTGTAGCCCACCAGGTTCCTCATCCATGGGCTTCTTCAGGCAAGCATATTGGAGTGGGTTGCGATTTTCCTCCTCCAGGGAATCTTCCTGACCCAGGGATTGAACCCATGTCTCCTGCTCTCCTGCATTGCAGGCAGATTCTTTATCCACTGAGCCATCAGAGAAGCCCCATCCTAGGTTAGCACCCCCACAAGATAACCTGTGTCCCAGTTCTCTTATCTGCTGTGGTTCTGGGTTTTCTGAGCTCTACTTCTATATACATCTGGATATTCAGACAGCAATATACCTGGACTATATTCTGTTAAAATGTGCTTACTGAATTAGTCTATACAACTCTGCAGTCAAAGAAAGATAAAATGTATTTTGGTCTACATGTAGAACTGTGTGTATAACATTGTTTATGTATGTGTCATTTTCTTTTTCTTACAAACTGGTGTAGAAGACATTTTTTTAAGGTATCTGATGTATCTTTTACATAATGATCCTGGTGATTAACTGCTTTTTCCACTAGTTTTTCCCCACTGAGTTTCCTCTTAGAGGCAATAAAAATTATACAGCTTAACATGTTTACCTTTTTTCTTGGCTCTCAGAAATCTTAAAACTAAATTATATTGCCTTAAGTTCCTGGAAACTGTCCTTTAATTTAAAAAGTTTATTTAATTATTTTTAACTGACAAAACATCTTTTTTTTTTTTTAGAATAGGCAAGACATAAATGATAAAACAGAAAAACTGAAGCCAGCAGACAATCTAGGCAACAAGACAAATGACAGATTTTAGAAGGAAAAAAAAAACACTATTACTTCTAACATTGAATCAGTAAAGTGGATGATATCCCTCTCCTAGTCAAGGATGACCTGAGATGTTTCACTATCAGTGGGGATATTCTTATATTCTTCCAGCTAATATGTACTTGGAATGCAACCCAATGCCAGAGTCTACTAGATGGATATTGATTTACAAATCAAGCAAGATAAAGTTCTGCTTTTAAGAGATGGTCCATTCTTAACTTAAGAGGCAGCCAAATAAATAGGCAAATAAAGCAGTACAAAAACGCCATGCCAGGGTACACATAGGAGCACCTTTTTTGTCTGATGTTTTTTAGTAGCTGAGCAGATATGCAACCCTCCATTCAACTCTCAGTAGCACAATCAGTGCTTTATTTTGTCACAAAGTCAGTCTTCTTAAAACCAAGTCTTCCCCACTTAGCTTCTTTGATCAAGAGGGAGAGTTTCAATTTAACTTCGATAAGAAGAAATATAAATGACCGATAAAAGCATTAAAAAAGTTAACGTCATTTAAAATAAAAGACTTTCAAATAACAACTAAGTGCTTTTCTCTGGCTACCAATTTTACAAAATGAACATGACTAATGACTGATAAAAATGTGGGCAGCGGGCAGGGAGGAGCACTCTCATCTACTGTCAATAGGAGGCAAATCGACAATAGATTTCCAAAGCCTTAACCATGTAAATAACTTCTGAGGCAGCATCATTCTACAAATTTACTCTGAAGAAATAATTGGTTATATATGAGCTATATGTCAATAGCATTATTTATCATGATAAAAAATCTAATCAATTATGATGCGTAAAATATAGCAGCTATTGAAAAGTGTAATGAAGACGCATACTCTTCATCATGCAAAAACTTTCAGGAAATTATTGAGTGAAAACAAAGCATATTATAAAACAGAATATTTAGTACAAATTGTGTATGTATATTAGGTAGATAGATAAATACAAATAAAGGTATATGTATACAAAAGGCTGGAAAATATATATTGAAACATTGTCTCTGAAACAGTGTTCCTCAGGTGTTTTCTGTGGCCCATTAGTTTAACAATCCATTATACATTTTCTTAAAGTGCAGATTACAGGGTCTAAACCCCATCCTTGGAATCAGATTTTAGGAATGGAGACAAGGATTATATTTTAACAGTCCCCTCAGGAGATTATTATACTGTAGAAGTGCAATCTACAATTTAGAAGGAATAATATTCATGCTAATTTCCATTAAAAGTACTTTCTGACATAGGAAACAACTCAAAGGACTTTGCAAAGACCAAAGTGGAACATATAGAGAAACAATATAAAGAGTGTATTGAATATCTAACCCACAGAATAAAGCATGAATAGCTATAAAGGACAGAGTGAATTTTTCCTTACAAAGAATTACAAATGATAAAGCAGAGAGAAAGAGAAAAACAGACAATCGTGATTAGGCAAATGTCACCGTAATTATTGCAGACAAGATCAACTAACGTGTGCTTAAGATCAGCTAATATTAAAACTGATGGATATTAAAAAAAAAACAAACTGATGGATAAAAGTTTGTGGAGGGATGATGTATGTATGTATTGTCTCATAGTCTGTTCCCTATGACATTTATGAATTACAAAAAGGAAAGATTATAACTCTGTAAAGAAACCGGCAGATCCTACCTCACCTTTCTTTATGAGGAATCAAGGTTAACACTACCAAGAACAAGAAAATTCAGCATCATGAACCCCTTGATATGAAACAATGAGAAGAACATAACATCGCTTTTGCCAAGAAAACTAAAACTTCATCATAACGGGAGAACACATCAGATCCAAAATTAGAAAGAGAATAAATAATCAATACTCTTCTAAAGTGTCAACATCATGAAAGACAGGAACGACTGAGGAATATTAGAGAATGGAGGAGACTAAAGAAAGAAAAGGAAATTTCAGACCCTGCATACAGCCTTAGAAAAGAAACAGTACATTAGTGGAAAAACTAGGGAAATCCAAATAAGTTGCAGTTTAGTTAGTAGTACTGACCAAGGCTCATTTCCTGGTACTGATCATTGTACGACGGTAACTTAAGATAATAACAATAGTGGAAGCTGGGTGAGGCATATGAGCAAACATCATACTATTCTCTGCAGCTTTTCTGTAATTCAAAAATGCATTCAAATAAAAAGTTAACAAAAGTGGCTAAGCATTCCTTTGATTCAGCCCCTTTCAGTTCTCACTAGCATATTTGTAAATCATAAGAGCCAAAATGCAACCATCCAAAGCTCAAGGAGTGCCAGACTCTTAAGGGGATTCCCTCTAAATCAAGCTGATGATGCTAAATTGAGAAAGGCAATTGGTAGCCAACATATAGGAGAAGGAAATGGCAGCCCACTCCAGTATTCTTGCCTAGAGAATCCTGTGGACAGAGGAGCCTGGTGGGCTGCTGTCCATAGGGTCACACAGAGTTGGACACAAATGAAGCGGCTTAGCAGCAGCAGCAGCAGCCAACAAATGTTTAAATATTAAAAAGACAGTGAATAAACCAGTAGAACTGAAAGAAAGAAGGAAGACCATTTATCATTTTCCCCACCATCTACATCTGGCTCAGAAATTCAAAGTCTGTTTGAATGAGAATGCTAGATAGCCATATCTCCTTGAGGGTGTATCTCTCTGAGGCAGCAGGAGCCCTTGAAGTTCGACGGACACCTCTTGGGTCCTCCACTATTTGTCTGAAACACAAGCAGGCTTCAGCAACCATGGCTGCACTTGTGATGGTGGGGTACCCAGCTCATCAGAATTTTAGGGCAAAGTCCTCAGGTTGGAAATGAAGCATCTTCCTAATGAAGGGAGCCAAGCCTCCATAGATAACTTGAGCAACCAATATCACTGAAGGAGCCTGAAGCAAGGAAAAAAAGGCATGTCAAAGATACCAGCTTGTCTGTGTCCACACATGAGATATCTCAGAGGATTTCAGAAGTTGCTAATGATACTGAATGGCAAATGCTGGTAACAGCCACAGGGGTATAGTTTATGTCTGTGTTCCTGGTATATGGGAAAGACCCAATAAATGCTAATTATTATTTTTTATTGCTATCCCATTTGTACCCTCTGGCTAGGGATAGCTGATGAAGCACTGCTTAAAGCTGGTCTAAGGTATTAAAGATGGCTTTGCAGGTGCTGTGTGAGCTGAAGGCAGCAGTAGGGTGGCAATCACAACCGTGCGTGCTCAGTCATGTCTGACTGTTTGGGACCTGATGGACTGTAGTCTGCCAGGATTCTCTGTCCATGGGATTTCCCAGGCAAGGACACTGTAGCAGGCTGCCATTTCTCCTCCAGGGTATCTTTTAGTCTCCTGCATTTCCTGCACTGTAGGCGGATTCTTGAACCACGGAGAAACAAACAGAAACGGGGTCCAAATCAGGGTGTTAGTTCCAGATTTTCATTAACTTGGACCATAGCTGCTCTTCTCTGAGCATCTTATCTCTTCTATAAATAACCACTGGGACTCTTTTCAGCCATAGAGTTCTTTAACTGTGCATTCTTTAAATTCTCTCATTTCTCTAATTCCTGAACATGATTGCACATGTTGTTGACCCTCTGCTAAATATCAATAGAAGATAGAATGAACTTACTAGTAATGCAAGTGCCCAAATCTCACTACAGAGCTGCGGAGTCAGAAACTTCAGAGGACTGTGATGCTGGATAAAGTTTGAGAACCACAGAGCTCTTGACTCTCTTCTCATTTTTCAGAGAAGAAAACTGATATCCTAAAAAGAGATACGGCCAGCTCCAAGTCTAGAAAATGTGCTCTTTTGGGGGGCAAGACTTGAATCCAGATATACTTATTACCCTAAGTAGTAACAATAGTAATAGCTAACGTTGAATAAACCATTTATGTCAGACACTGTGCTGAAGATTAAACATAAATACCTCATTTAATCCCCACAAAAGTTCGATTAGGTAAATACTATTTGAATTTTTCTATTCAGTCTGAGAACTAAGGTGTATATAGAGAGATTAAGGAACTCTTCAGAAACCAGTTACAAAGTTGACAGTGTTGAAGCCAGACTGAGCTCACTTACTGAGTCTGTGTTGGTGTTTTTTTAACAGTGGCTCTGTCATGTCTTATGTCTTTTTTGCTACGAAGGTGATTCTTATACTGACTGCACACACTCCAAGAGAAAAATAAAACCAGAGGACAAGACAAACCTTCTTTGAGTATTAATTTTTCTTAAAGTTAATTTAAGGACATTTGTCTCTTTTAATGCAAGATTAATATTTCCTTGAATATTATTTTTTAAGATATTAGGGAAATTTTTTCTATAAAACAGGCATTATGGCTTAACAAGTAAAACTTATATAGCTTTTTAAGATAAAATGTCATGGTCTATGTGCAGGCTGGATAAGAATTTCCAGACATGAGGCAGAATGAGAGGAGAATAAAGTTTGTTAGAGTGGGAGACACTGGTAGAACAGCAGGCTGGCCCAAGGGAAAGCTGACCCTTCTAGCCAATTTTTATAGCCTCACGACAGAAAATTCCTCCTGGAATGGTGGCATTAGGTGATTGGTTAATAGGATGGGTATTTCACTTAATATAGGGTCAGAGAACTGGCCAGTTTAGATCCAGAGGCTCATGGCAACAGTTGCTATGCGGCTCGTTCAGTTCATGAAATTTTTGTCCTGTGACCTTGGTACAGGGCTCCATGCCTGTGACTCTAGTGTAAGGCTCCACATAAGACACAAAATTTAAAGTCACATCTAACATGCAGGTAATTGCATGAACTCACCTAATAGTCAAATAGGGTTAAGTATTCAGTCTTCTCTACATATGGAAATTCTACATGGAAAAAGTTTGAGAATGAAGCACCATATCACTAACACCAACATGTCATTTTTATAATCAAGCAAGGACACTTAATGAAGCATAGAATATATTTAGTAAGTTTCTGCCTTTCATATTTAAATTTTTGGCAGAGAACACCACAATGCTTGGCATACAGAATAGGGATTGAATAAATATCTGTTGCTTCTTTCATCAAAAGCTCTCACCTGTTAGTTCACCTATTATTTCATACTCTATCTCCAGCTACTCAAAAGTATGATCTTCAGACTAGCAGCTGCATGAGATCAATTATGAAACACACAGAATCTCAGACCACAGTCTCCTTCTATGGAATCAAATTCTGCTTTTTATCAAATCTCAGATAATTGATATGCACAGTAAAATTTGGAAAGATTACTCATCTATCCTACATACTCCCAGAGTTAATACTCTAGTCTACAACCTTGGTTCTTAAAGTGTGGTCTCTGGACCAACACTAGCAGCATCAACTAAACCTAATGAATTAGAAACTCTGGAGGTAGGTCCAGAAATCTTGCTTTAACAAATTCTTTAGATTTTTTTTTTTTAATTTATGTTGAATATAACCTGAATGAGAGGATTCTGGGAAAGCGGGAGAGTAGTAAGCACCAGGACTCTTTCTCTTCACGTAGACAATAATTGCACTGGCAAAAATCTATCTGATATAATTATTTTGGAACTCTGGAATCTATTGAAACCTTACAACATCCAGGAGAAGACTTGGAGGGTAAATCTAGACTTATTTTGGTCAATTTCAGCTCTTGGCACAATAGCACTTACCTATCCCAGCCCTCAGCCCCATGGTAGGCAGCTGTGCACGGTTCCTGGAGCAGCTTGCACACAGCTTGAAGGAGCCAGGGTGGGCAAAAAGGTCTCTGTCTTCCAGATGTCAAGAATATGTGCTGTGATTGCTGGTTGCTGCTTCTGATCACAGAAGGGCAGATGAAGAAGCAGGTGGCTGATTTTGTTGCCTTTTCCCTCATTGCTGCCGACTCCACTCCCACAGGCTGAAATGACTTCTAAGGGATTTAAAAGGCCAGTGCTTTTTGCTCCCTCTTCATTTTTCTCTTTTTTCCTTTTTTGGGAACCAGACATTAAAACGCATGAGATTCCAGGTGGCACTACAGGTAAGGAACCCACCCGCCATTGCAGGAGACATGAGATGCAAGTCGGGAAGATCCCTGGAGGCGGACATGGCACCCACTCCAGTATTCTTACCTGGAGAATCCCATGGACAGAGGAGCCTGGCAGGCTACAGTCCGTAGGCTGTAGGCTACAGTAGGCTACAGTCAAACAGAACATGACTGAAGCAACTGAGCATGCACGCACAGGGAAAATTAGAAAGTGATCGTCCTAGTCCAGGAAAACACTCAGAAAAACCTGGGAAAACCTTAAGTTTATCACTCAGGCTGATCCTCAGCATAGAGACAGCCTAGAACGATACTCCTCCCCAACACCCAAGAGCAAAAACCAGCAAGCCCTGAGGCAGGGAAACCCTCTGACTTCCAGAGTTACCACATTATTAGATATGAATGTTCACTTTTGAACAAAAATTACAAAGCATACAAAGAAATAGGAGAGTATGGCCCATTCAAAGAAAAACAGACATCAGCAACTGTCCCTGAAAAAAATGTAATGTCACATATACTAGAAAAATACTTTAAAATGGTTGTCATAAATATTCAAAGAACTAAAGGAAAGCATGAAGAAAGTCAAGAAAAAGATGTATGAATAAAATAGAAATAGCAATAAAGAGACATAAAACATGAAAAAAAATCTGGGGTGGAAAAGTAGAATAACTACAATGAAAAATTCACTAGAGGGATTCAGAGGCAGATTTGAGCAGGCAGAAAGAATTAGCAAACTTAAAGATGAAAATTGCCATTTTCGGACAATGAAAATTACTGGATCTGAGGGACAGGAACAAAAAGGAAATGTGAAAAGAGCCTGAGAGATCCATGGAACAGTCAAGTGGATCAGCACACACATTTTGGGAGTCACTAAGAAGATAAAAAGAAAGAGGCGGAGGGAAGATTTGAAGAAATCATTACTGAAAACTTCCCAAATTTGATGAAAAACATGAATATAAATAACTAAGACGCCAAACAGATTTGGGAGTAAAATAAACTCAAAGACATCCACATTGAGACATATTATAATCAAAATCACAAAAGACAAAGGGAGAATCTTGAAAGCATCAAGAGAGAAGCAGATTGTCACATCCAAGTGTCCCTCAATAAGATTATTAATAGATTTCTGATCAGAAATTTTGGAACCCAGAAGAGATTGTGTTGATAGAGTCAAAATGCTAAACGGATAAATAATAAACTGTCAATCAAGAATCCTATATCTGACAAAACTCTTCTTCAAAAGCAAGGGTGAAATTGCTCTTGGATAAACAAAAGCTGAAGAAGTTTGTGATCACTAGACCTGCTCTGTAAGAAGTTCACAAAGGTAAAATAAAAAGACATACAAAGCCATATGGAGATTAATGATCTCAATAAAGGTAAATGCATGGCAATTATAAAATCTACTATTATTGCAACAATGGTTTGTAACTGCAATATATTTTCTACACTATTCAAGGAAACAAAATGGAAGTGGAAGTGTTAGTAGCTCAGTCATGTCTGACTCTTTGTGATCCCATAGACTGTAGCCCACCAGCCCACATCACAAACCCACTTGTCCATGTGATTTCCCAGGCAAGAATACTGGTATGGGTTGCCATTACCATCTCCAGGAGATCTTCTTGACCCAGGGATCAAACCCAGGTCTCCTGCATTGCAGGTAGATTCTTTACCATTTGAGCCACCAGGAAAGCCCATTCAAGAGACTAGTACATTTAAAGAAAACAATACAACTACTAGTCTGAAAGCTAATATCATTGCATCTTTGATTTGTTAACTACAAATCTTGTTTTCTATACAATAATTATAAGACCAACACTTTTAAAAAATTAAACTACATTTAGGGGTACATAAGATCATGGCATCTGGTCCCATCACCTCATGGAAAATAGATAGAGAGACAGTAGAAACAGTGTCAGACTTTATTTTTTGGGGCTCCAAAATCACTGAAGATGGTGACTGCAGCCATGAAATTAAAAGACGCTTACTCCTTGAAAGGAAAGTTATGACCAACCTAGACAGCATATTAGAAAGCAGAGACATTACTTTGCCAACAAAGGTCCATCTGGTCCAGGCTATGGTTTTTCCAGTGGTCGTGTATGGATGTGAGAGTTGGACTGTGAAGAAAGCTGAGCACCAAAAAATTGATGCTTTTGAACTGTGGTGTTGGAGAAGACTCTTGAGAGTCCCTTGGACTGCAAGGAGATCCAACCAGTCCATCCTAAAGGAGATCAGTCCTGGGTGTTCATTGGAAGGACTGATGCTGAAGCTGAAACTCCAATACTTTGGCCACCTCATGCAAAGAGTTGACTCATTGGAAAAGACCCCGATGCTGGGAGGGATTGGGGGCAGGAGGAGAAGGGGATGACAGAGAATGAGATGGCTGGATGGCACCACCGACTCGATGAGCATGAGTTTGAGTAAACTCCAGGAGTTGGTGACGGACAGGGAGGCCTGGCGTGCTGCGATTCATGGGGTTGCAAAGAGTCGGACACGACTGAGCGACTGAACTGAACTGACTGACTGAATGTATAAAAGTGTAATTTTATGACATCACTAATAGAAAGTGATGGGAATAGAGCCATAAAGAGTTAGATTTTTTGTATATTATTGAAGTAAAGCTGGTATAAATTCAAATTATAGTGTCTAACTTTAGGACACTAAATGTAACTTCCACATTACATTTATATAACCAAAAACAAATGGCAATAGAATCTACATGAAAAGAAATGACAAAGAAGTTTAAACAGCTCACTACCTCAAATAGCAACTAAAAATAAGACAGTAATATAAGAAATGAGAGACAAAAGGGTATAAGGCATATAGAAAACCAATACTAAAATGACAGAAGTCAGTCCCTCCTTATCAGTAATTATTTTAAATGTAAGTGGATTAAATTCTCCAATCAAAAGATAAAGAGTTTGGCAGAATGTATAAAACACACTGTCCACCTATATGCTGCCTACAAGAGGATCAGTTTAGATACAAAGGCACAAAATAGGCTGTGAACGGATAGAAAAAGGTATTTTATGTAAATATTTTCCTTTTAAGTTACATGTACTTTATTGCAATTTAAAAAAATGAAAAAAAAATCTGGAAGATATTTATAAATTCCTAATGCTCAGGACTTGCTTCATACCAATTAAAATACAATTCCTTAGACCAGTGGTCCTTGGCTCTGGAGGCACATTAGTATTACCTGGGAAACTTTTGAAACATACCAGTGCCTGATCTCTCTAGTACTACTTTGTTATTATCTATAGGTGTACCATTTCCAAAATCTTAATTAACATATTCTACTCTACTCTCTGACCATTTTCTCCTATATTTTGAGCTCACTCCTCCTAGTACTCAAAATACCAGACTTACTAGGATCTGAGATCCATAAATACCTATTATCACACTGGTACCTCTCCACATCTCTCTGTCCTCCACACCTCTCTCTCTCTCTCTCTCTCTCTCTCTCACACACACACACACACACACACACACACACACACACACACACTTCATACTTCATTCTTCCCTGCTTAGCTTAGATTTCATAGATCATTATTATAAATGCTCCTTTACAACCATGATCTATTCCCTTACCCTTTTCTTCTTCAATCTTCTGTACCTAGAAAAACTCCAGAACAATTAAACCCCATTCCTTTCAGATTCTACAACAGTAATCAAATAGCTGAATTTTGCTAGAGGAAAACACCAGCCATGTTGACTGGTGACTGGGCTTACTCTGTATTTATGATAGCAAATCTCCAGTGAACTCTTAGCACTGGTAGGCAGCCCTATAGTTGATTTATTCCCCTATCTCCCATAGCCCCAGGTAACATAGTTCCTCACCCCTCAAACCTCAAACACCCTTTCTGCTCTATGCACTCTTGGTTGATGATTTGGCTTCTCATTTCACTGAGAAAATAGAAGCTTTCAAAAGGGAATGCTTTTTCCTGCTAACCAACAACACTTCACCTGGCCTCCTCTGTTCCCTTATGCTCTGCCTTTCTTCCTGCTAAGATGAATGAATGGTCTGGGCTCCATTTTAAGACCAATATTTCCACTTGTTCTCTGGATCTCATCCTATCCTCTCACTCAAAGACCTTATGCTTGTAATTTTCTCCCTTCTCTATAGTATCATTAATTCTCCTACTTTTGATCTTTAAAATTGGTACACAAGAATACTGTAAGACTTTTGTTAAAAATCTTTCTTTTTATGGCTGATTCATATCAATGTATGACAAAACCCACTGAAAAAATCTCTCTACATTCCAAATCATTTCTCAGCTCTCCTATAAAACAAAATTTCAAAGTGTTGTCTATATTAGCTTCCTCCATCATCCTATTACCCATTCTCCTCAAAATCACTCACAGGAAGCTCTGCCTCAACACTTCCACTATTCTCCTCCTACTGAAACTCTCTCAAGGTCACCAATGGACCTTACGCAGGCAAACTCAACCATCAATTTTCAGCCAGTGTCTTTCTTAACTTCTGAAGAGCATTTAGCAAAGCTATTCATTTTCCCCCTGGAAATATTTTCTTTCCTTGACTTTGGGAAAGTAAAATTCTCTTGTTTTATTTTTACTTTACAGTTCTTTCTTTCTTCTCTCCATTGCTGGACACTTCGAACTTCTAATTTCTAAATTTCAGAGGGCCCCAAGCTTGAGTTATCCTTATGTATCTTCTCTAGCTCCACTTATTCCAAAAATATTTCATCTAATTCCATGGAGTTAAATACCATCTACAAGACTGATGACTACCACATTTGTTTCTCTAGCCCCAGCATCTTTCCTACACTCCAGATTCCATTTCTAGTTGCCTTTCTGTGTTGCCTCATGGCTATTTAAGAAGCATCTCAAACCCAGCATATTCAAAGCCAAATGCTTAGCCTTTCCTCATAAGTATACTCCTCCCTAACACTTTCCAACTTATTCTACTGCTAAACCATTAGTTCAGATACTCAGATAAAATTCATGGAGACAGGCTCCCCTGGTGGTTCAGTGGTTAAGAATCCCCTTGCAACACAGGGGACTCTTGTTTGATATACAGAGCAGCTAAATCCATGCACCACACCTACTAGGTCAGAGCTCTAGAGCCCCCAGGCCACAACTACTGAGTCTAGGCGCGGCAACTACTGAAGTCCGTGCACCTAGAGCCCATGTTCCATAAGAGAAGCTACCACAATGAGAAGCTCATGCACCACAATGAAGAGTCACCCTCATTTGCTGCAACTAGAGAAAGCCTATACAAGCAGCAGCGAAGACCCACTCCAGGCCAAAAAATGAAATAAATTAATAAATCTTAAAAAAAAAAAAAAATTCATGGAGACCTCACTGACACTTCTCTTTCTCTTGCTGTCCAGATCTAACCCATGAGCAAACACTGCTCATCCTAGTTTCAAAATATATTTCAAAGCTCTTACCAGACCATCTTATCTTCAAGCACTGGTCTGGTTCAAAGTAACCCCACTACTCCATTAATGCTTCATCAGTGCTTCATCCTGAGCAGTACAGATGTGGGCTTGGCATCAGCCTTGACTTTACCACTTCTGAGGTGTTTTACCCAAAGCAATCCACACCACATTTGGAGTTTGATTTCCAGAGGTTGAACATATGTACAGTATGTATGTATGAATATGTATACATATACATATGTGCATGTATGTATATGCGTATGTATGTATACGTGCATGAAAGATAGGTAGATTGATCCCAAATGTGATTTCTCACCAACTCTACCATCTTCCATCCCATTCAGTTCACTACCGTCTTTGGCCTGGATACTTGACAAAGGCTTCCAAATTTGTCTCCCTGCTTCCTCTCTTGTCCATCTCTACCCCCTTACTCTCCACTAGCAGTTTGAGTGTCCTTTTCAAATGTAAGTCACACTATGCCAAGTTCCTGTTCAAACTCCTCCAGTTACTTCCCATCACACTAAAATAGCATCCAAAGATCCTAAGACAGTCTACACCAACACCTCGTGATCCTGGTCTCACCTACTCACCTATTTTTGCCACTCACTATTCTCCAGCTACCCTGCCTTCTTGATGTTCCACTAATTCATCAGGCAAGATTGATTCATTTTATTTTTCTTCATGACACCTGTCACTATCTAATACTATATTAAAATGTATGCAAATATTCACTGTTTATTTTTCCCATTAGTATGTAAGTTTCATGAAGGCAGGGATTTTTTTCAGTTGTATCCTTCATTGTATCTCCAGTGTGTTAGAACACTGCATGACAGAGTAAATACTCAATGAATGTTTATTCATTCAATATAGGAATGAACAAATGGTGAAAAAATCCCTGTACTTGAAAGAATGATATTTGAAATTTGCTTTCAGCTATACTATCAACTTGTTTCTTCACTTCTTTTCTTTTTCTTTCAACTTTTCTAGTTTCCTCAGTATTCCCACTCTCAGGATGACATTCATTTTCTCCTCTTTCAAAGATTCAGACTTCCTTTAATGTAAAATATTATTGAGACTTCTCAAGGCCAGTCTCCTATCTCTTTAACCAAAAGTTTAGAATCTTCGTAGCCTCTAATATGATCACACCACTTGGTTTTCTGACCTGTCTCTTGGACACCTGAGTTCCAGAATTGAGTCCAATCGCATAATACTTCTGATTTTATACTGTGATGTAACTCAGAATCCTTCTTTCTTGCTTTCATGGCAAAATTCTTTCAGTTCATATTCTGAAACAATTCTTAACCACAAATTTGTGATTCACAAAACTGGACCTGTGAAGAGATAGAAGAAAGGAGAGCTAGAGATGATGAAAACCACTCTATAAAATTAGAAAGGTGAACTGCTCAATTTTTTCTTTTGCATGGAATTCTATAATCAAACCACTTTGTTCCCCTTAGTTTTCAATATATGCCTCCCATTGTCAACTTTCTATTCCATTTCTTCACCTGGGAAAAGTACTTCTGAGGTATAGACTCCATGTTTTAAAAGCTATTGACCTAAAATTTATGCTGTTGAGCTGTTCCTGTTAATGGACTTGATGCACATAGGGAAGGATACTCATGTTACTGGGCTTGATCGCTTTCCTCTGTTTCATTACAGAGGTTTGTAGACAATCACTATGGAGTCAGACTAAGATGTATTAAGGTGAGTAACAAAGCATGTTTGGATTCCCTTGTATTTTGTCAGCACAGACGGTGAGACCGAGCTTTTATGAAATGGACACCTATCTGTGAATGACCACATGGTCACAGAAATTTGACTGTCAGAGTCTACATCACAGAGAATGACTCAAGGAAATGAATTATTTTCTCCTGTCTTTCTGCTTTGTTCCAGAAGTGACATGTAAGAAATTAATCAATAGCATTTGGTGCAATTATAAGTTTAAAGGGAAAGACTTGTATTAATTTTACTAATAATAATTTGACAGAAAATGCATGGAATTAGTTTCCTCAAAACTGAATTGTGAGACGACTCATAAATTGTACTGTCATTTCTTTCTCCAGCCTGTAATCCCTCATATGTCAGAAACAGTCTCACGATTGAACAGGTGTTTTAATAATAGACTGGAATTTGCTTTAACATATATCCCTGAAATGTCTATTTGAGTGACTTAAAGCTAAAACCCACATTATAAGAATATCAAACTGAAAACCTACCAGTCTAGAGGAGGCCTGTCTTTGGGCATGGGTGGCACAGGGTAAAATCCAGGGCTTGACCCCAGGAGTGTAGAAAAAGTTCTCCTGTCCTCAATTCCTCCTCCATCTGATTTCTACACCTCAAATTGTCTCAAATTTATTAACAGGAGATCTTCATTTTGTTTAATACTTTTGAAATGTCCATATCCAGTTAATTTCCATTCATTATGCATTTTTATATCTATGTCTATGTGTCTTTATATGTGCTTGTATGTGTGAATGTGTGTATTTTCCTAAATTTCCGTTTTTATTATGATTGGCCCTTCTTCCTAAGACAGCACACACCAAAGGAAGTGAAATTATTGAAATCAGAGGCTGTCCTTAAGTTCAGGAAGCTTCCTTTAAAATGTTTTGTTGTCTTAGTCTCTCAGTCATGTCTGACTCTTTGTGACCCCATGGGTTGCAGCCTGCCAGGCTCCTCTGTCATGGAATTCTTCAGGAAGAATACTGAAGTAGGCAGCCATTCCCTTCTCCAGAGGATCTTCCCAGCCTAGGGATCAAACCCTGGTCTCCTGCATTGCAGGCAGATCCTTACTGTCTGCGCCACCAGGGGGGTTACTTCATATTAATTTGTACTTTATGGGAGAGTCCCTTTCTGACCAACCCACTTAAAAGAGCCTCCTTCACTCACTTTCCTCTGCTCTGCTGCAGTTTTCATTATCACCATCATTTGATATGTGGTTCTTCGTGTGAGTGTGTATTGGGAGACTCTGCCCACAAAAGGTCAGATCATTGGGAAGCCATTCTGGGATGATCAGTTATTCCAACTTTCCTGTCCAATCCATGCGTGCCTGGCAAGACTCAGGGCTCTATGTCAAGACTTGCAGGCATAACTGAAGAAAGGGAGGTAGTACTGACTACCCATGGACTTTCCGGCCCTGGACTCCTAGCATAGCTCCAGGGCAATTAGTTCAAAGGTCAGGGAGTCCAAAAGGTTTGGCAGAAGCAAGAGAAAGAGAACATGAGATACCCTAGAACATGCTTGACCTTTGTGATCTGGAGGTGAAAATTAGAGAGATTAAGGGACAGAATAACCTACCACTTTTATGGAGAGTTCTGCAGTCAAGTCTTCTGAAATTTAATGCTCATGCTTATGGACTATATGACATTGAACAAAGTTCTTAATTTCTCTGCTCTTCAGTTCTCTAATATGCAGAATAATTTATAATCTGCAACAATAGCAAACATGCTTATTTGTTCTTATTAATCTTATGTATAATCATATTTATGATTAATATACAACTTGGAATCTATAAAGCCCTCAAACAATGTGTCATTATTGTTGTTATTATTATTATTAACACTGCTCAAATTGTTACACTTCATCCTGCTGCTACTCTCATTCTACCCCATTGGCCTCTTGGATCTGGAGAAATAATTTGTTAGCTTTTAAAATCAATTTGTGAAATATATTCAGGCTCTATTGTGTACCAGGTACAGAGCTAAATACCATGGAAATGTGAATGTGAAGAAACTGTTGCCTGACATCCACTTATGATCCGGTAGGGAATGTAAAAAATACTAGAGTATAAACCAAACCAAAGCAAGGCAACATTTGATAAACATTATGGGAGAGATATAAGCCAAGAGTCATGAGCCCTGCGAAAACAGAACACTTCAGCTGTGGGTTCATTTACTCATGGAGGTGCCAATCAGTGTGGTGAAAGGGGAGAAAAAGGGCGAACAAGAAAGTCATTTCAGACAGAATCATAGATCCATTACACTGGAGGATACAGGAAATATTGAGGACAACTTGCATGCTATGAGCCTGGAAATCCAAGAGAAGATTAACAGAAAAATGAATAAATGAATGAATGGATAGATAGATAAATAAGAAAGCAGGAAAAACTTGTTTGGAAAGAAAAATAATGCTTCCTCATCCAGATGGGCAGTGGACCATTTATGAACACCCTCTAAACTGAACTCTTGTCTTGGCTGAGTTTTCCACTATAAAACCAGGTAAGTGTGGGATTGTATTTGCTTCCTCAGCTTCAATATTTACTTATCATTTGTATGCAGTATTTTTTTTTTCTGTTCTGATAATATTGCCCTTGGGAACTGTCACCCACAAGCATATTTCCTCACTATGTGAGCTAACCCTGTTCTGTAAATAAAAAAGCACATTCTCCCACATTTCTCCCTAGCCAAACTCAGAGTCATCAGTAACTTCACCAAACCCAAGGAAGCACACAAGGCATTTCAGCCAGTTGAGTAATGTTTGCCATAGATCATTCCTACTACTGGGTAATAGACATGTGTTATAACTGTGATCTGTTGGGGAGAAATTCATAGTCAGTAGTTCTGGTATTTCTACCTCCAACTCTGTTGTGTGCACAATTGTTAAATTGTTAAATTCAATTGTTAGTATTTTGAACTGTAATAGAATGTATATTGTAGAAATATCAGCTAACTCCTGTGTGAGACACTCAAGCTAATTTTTCTTGAAAAACTGCATTCTTTTGTTCACCTGAGTTAATGATTTTTCTGTTCAAAACAAAACAAAGAGCACATCACAGAAAAAAGAAGTCATTGATCTCCTGCTCAAGCCTTTTGGGCTATGGTTAAGGAAAATTGGGGTCCCTGGGAGAACTCAGACCAGGTGCAGCATCATAGGATATTAGTTCTAGAGGCAGTGTAATCTACAATTTATAGATGGGAAAATGGGATGGAGTGGTGAAATGACTAGCACAAGATATCATTATTACAAGTGTGTTAGAGGGAGCCTCACGACTAGAATCAAGATTTTTTGTGGCTGAACAGCAGAACTAAACTGAGGCAAGATAGTGGCTCCAGACCACTGGTGACCTCAGGACCCATCAGGGCAGGAAGTTTCATCAGAACCCTCTGATAGGCAGATAGTTTGTCTTTTCATGGAGCAAGAAATGTAGGTTAGGAAAGCTGGGTGAGTAATAGAATAGTTTTTCTACCAACTTTTTACAGAACTCCATGTCCTTCCTACACTTGCTTTTCTGAATGCACTGAATTGCTGATGGCCTTTGTTCACCCTGCAGTTTCACTGTGTTTTTAAAAATTGAGGTAGCAGATTGGAAGTTCTTGGAGTATCTATTAAGATCTTTTCCAGCCCTGAAATAATGGATCTGAGAGAAGTCAAGTCAGGGTCCTCGCTCCTTCTCTATTAGGAGATTAATGCAGAGGCACACACCCATCTGGGCAATCAGAGTTTACCCCTTATTATTATCCATCTCTTCCCTCACCAGTTTGAATTTGGCCTCTAGCATCAGCCTCTAGGACCTCATTTTTTTTTTTTTTTTCTTTTTTTTCTGCGCAGAGGGTTGTTATGAAACCAGGAAAGAAATGGGGGAGGGGGGGCGGGGGGCGGGGAGGGAAATAGGCTGAAACGTCCAAATGTAAGATTCCTGGGCATCCCGATTTTTCCCCCAGGGCTTTCTCATTAACTTTCAAATGATCATGGACAAATATTTAATAGGAACTTAACTGGCAGTACAGTAGTTAAGACTTCACCTTCCAATGCAGGGGACACGAGTTCAATCCCTGATCAGGGAACTAAGATTCCACATGTCAAGCAGCCAAAAAACCAAAACAGAAAGCAGAAACAATATTGTAACAAACTAAATAAAACCTTAAAATTTTAAATAAATAAATAATAAAAAAACTACAAGCAAAGGTATACTGACCATCTTTGGGACACACACAAGCAACATAAAAGAACCCAGCTGTTAAGTAACAGTATCTAAAAAGACTCAAAAAAATCTACTATTTAGGTATTTGGGGGGAGTTTGCTATAATCGTGGTCTCTTGTTGGGCTTTCCTGCTGACTCAATAGATAAAGAATCTGCCTGAAATGCAAGAGACATAGGTTCAATCCCTGGGTCGGAAAGATTCCTTGGAGAAGGGAGTGGCTACCCCCACTCCGATATCCTTGCCTGGAGAATTCCTTGGACAGAGAAGCCTGGCGGGGTACAGTCCATGGTCTCTTGTTATGGCAGAAGACAGCAGTGGCTCTTTCTTTCAGATTAATGTCTCGTAATTCTCAGTCTACTTCAGTATAATGCACGGGAGATTTTCTGGGACAAATAATTTCTAAAGACATTAACCTACCTTAACATTTCTTCCTGTGATAAAAATAAAACAGTCTGTATCTTGACAATGATGGCCTTTTGTTTAAAGAAGAGCCTAGTAACTTGCTCAGTTGTGGATTTTAGTTCTGTTTAATGGAAAAACCAGACTAGCTCCTTAATTCAACATCAAGGAAACAATAAACCTGGTTTGTTCTCTGTTAGTGGAAGCAAATGTCCTATTTATACCTGTGATTATTCTGGCTGGTCTGCTTGATTACTTTCAGGGATAATAGAAGAAGCAAAGGGCAGGTTTGCAGAATTGACAAGCCCTCCTAATTAAAGACTAAATCAACCCATTACTCTATTCAAGGTGGAAGGGTTTTATACATTTACCTTTTCTTTCTCATGTGTTAGTCAGATTCAGGGTTATCTGGGGGGTTCTCTCACACTACCTGCTGGGATTGTACATACCCTTCAGACATCAACTATTCATTATGGTGGATTAACAGAGGTCACAGATTTGTTTCCACTACTCTCATAGGAAGTGAAGTCCATTCTCAAGCCTTTGAATCTGGGCTGGTCTTCAGACTTGCTTTGGCCAATAGCCTAAGTAATTTTCTATATTCTTTCTGGAAATAGCCTTTGTCAGATCCACTGGTTCATTAACTACTTTTTCTCCCATGTTTCCTCAGGCAACGTTTCACTATTTTCTACTGGGATATAACCAAACTCCTCTTTTCCCCAGCTTTCAAAAAAAAAAAAAAAATTATCTCACTGTATTTTACACCTTCACCAACAGTCTCCTTGAGGTCCTTCCAGCTTCTACTTACCACCAGTCCCAAAATCATTGGTACTTTTATTTTTCACCATGGCAGCCCCTTATGTTCAGTACCAATTCTGTTTCATTTTTTGCTACTTAATAAACCAACCTAAAGCTTAGTTTCCTTAAAATAGCAACTTTTAAAATTCTTTCTAACAAATCATGGGTTGACTAGGGTAGTTCCTTTCCTCCACATAGTCTCACACGGAGCTGGATTGGGCTGGAAACTCCAAGATGGTACCCCCATAGCTGGTCGGTGATATAGTTGTCAGGCAGGTGCTCAGCTGGGAGTGACTGCTGGGGCACCCAAGGTGGTCTCTCTGGGTGGCTTGGGATTCTTGTCCTAATGTCTGGATTCCATGGGGAAGTACTCAAGAAATGAGTGTTGTAAGAGAGAGAAAGTAGAAGATTACAATGACCTTATCCCAACTAGATCCAGAACCATTGTACTATTTCTTTCACCACATTCTATAGGGTAAGTTTTAAAGAATCACAGTTCCGGGGAATGGAAAATAAATTCCACTTTGGGGTGGAGATTTTGTGGCCTTTTTTTTTTTTTTTAATACACTCTAATCTTCAAATATTTTCCTTTTGAGTGCTTTTTTCGAATTTTACCAGGCCCTTTCCTTCCATGTATGTCCTCCTTTTCTACATTAGCAATCCAGACATTCCCCACTCCACCACCATGTTCTTAGAACATCTGGAAGATGTATCATCTGGAAATATCATTGGTCACTAATTTTATAAATATAACAATAAAGTGCATGACAATAAAACTGTCATCAGTTCATAGTTGTGGGACCCACATAATGGGTACATGGGGGTCTGCTACACTGGCTCCTGTACTTTTGTACATATTATAAATTTTCCATAGTAAAGAGTAAAATAAGGGAGATTATAGTAAGGATTGGGATATACTCTTCTATAATAATCTTGTAGCAACCTCTAGCTGACTAGCAACACTCTTAGCTACTTAATAATGTTTTAAACAAGTTTTAAAGCTCCTGGAATACATGGAATATAAACAAGATCATGCATGCCTGTCTGGGCTGTCATGTCTGACTCTTTGGAACCCCATGGATTATAAACCACCAGGCTCTTCTGCTATGGCGTTCTCCAGGCAAGAATACTGGAGTGGGTTGCTATTTCCTTCTCCAGGGAACCTTCCAGACCCAAGAATCGAACCTGCATCTCTTGCATTGCCTGAGTTGACAGTTGGATTCTTTACCACTGCACCACCTGAAAGGTCCTGACAAAGTCACAGAGTCTAATTAAATACATGGGTTTACCTGATTTTAATGTTACAGGAGAAGACACACTTCTTAAAGTATATAATTGCTAAACCTTAGGTGGCATAACTGTGCAGTTTCAGATAGAAACATGAGTACTCACAGTAAATGGAAATGGTCTTGATTTGTTGCTGTTCAGTTGCCTAGTCATGTCCAAGTCTTTGCAACCCCATGGACTACAGCACGCCAGACTTTCACAGTATACTTGCAATGAGAACTCCATCAACTGACTTTATTAAATGATGGGCTGAATGAATCACAAACTGGAACCAAGACTTCTGGGAGAACCTCAGATATGCAGATGATACCACTTTAATGGTAGAAAGTGAAGAGGAACTAAATAATCTCTTGAAGAGGGTGAAAGAGGTGAGTGAAAAGTAGCTTTAAAATTCAACATTCAAAAAACTAAGATGATGGCATCTGGTTCTACCACTTTGTGGCAAATAGATGGGGAAAAAGTGGAAACAATGACAGATTTTATTTTCTTGGGCTCCAAAATCACTGCAGACAGTGACTGCAGCCATGAAATTAAAAGATGCTTGCTCTTTGGAAGAAAAACTATGACAAACTTAGCATATTAAAAAGCAGAGACATCACTTTGCCAACAAAAGATCCATGTGATCAAAGCTATGGTTTTTCCAGTAGTCATGTATAGATGTGAGAGTTGGATCATAAATGAGGCTGAGCACCAAAGAATTGATGCTTTCAGATTGTGGTGCTGGAGAAGACTCTTGAGAATCCCTTTGACAGCAAGAAAATCAAACCAGTCAATCCTAAAGGAAATCAACCCTGAATATTCATTGGAAGAATTGATGCTGAAGCGGAAGTACCGGTACTTTGGCCACCTGATGCGAAGAGTTGGCTCATTGGAAAAGACCCTGATGCTGGGAAAGTTTGAGGACAAGAGGAGAAGGGGGCTGCAGAGGCTGAGATTGTTAGATAGCGTCACTGACTCAGTGACTATGAGTTTGAGCAAACTCCAGGAGACAGTGAAGGACAGGGAAGCTCCAGTTCATGCTGTAGTTCATGGGATCACAGTGTCAGACACGACTTAGCGACTGAACAGCAGCAACAAACTATGAAATATTTTATACATAGAGACTTAGAATGCCCTTCATAATATGCAAAATCTGATACTGTTATCAATCTAGTATGCTTAAGAGTACTTCTAAGGATATCATAAGCCCCACAATATCAGTATTTATTGTTATTATCAGCAGCAGCAGCAAGAAAGGATCTAGCTGACACTAGTCAGTGTGACTCAGTGTAGGCTCCTAAATATTTGAGGATGCAGTTGTGGTATAATGGGGGGTATAGAATGAGGACAGTGACTAAAGCAGGCCCAGGCTCGAACAAAGACATACATTATCCTGGGAATTCCACCTCAGTCACAGAGACAAAGTCTTGGTAGATGATCCCATACCTAACTGCTATGATGTCTACTTACCAGTTGTGGTCTACTTTGTCAATCAAGCCTTCCTGGATGGCTCAGTGGGTAGAAAATCTGTCTGCAGTGCAGGAGATACAGGAATCATGGGTTTGATTCCTGGGTCAGGAAGATCCCCTGGGAAAGGAAATGGCAACTCACTGCAATATTCTTGCCTGGGAAACCCCATGGACAGAGGAGCCTGGTGGGCTACAGTTCACAGAGTCACAAAGAGTTAGACACAGCTGAGCAACTAAGCGCTAACTAATCAAGCTTATAAAATCAACGGGGAGTTCGCTGAAAAGCACTAGTGCTAGTGTCAAAGAATCCGCCTGCAATGCAGGAGACCTGGGTTTGATCACTGAGTCAGGAAGATCCCCTGGAGAAGGGAATGGCAACCCACTCCAGTATTCTTATCTAGAGAATTTCATGGATCAGAGGAGCCTGGCAGGTTACAGCCCATAGGTGACAAAGAGTCAGGCATGACTAAATGACACACATACACACACACATACACAATCAAGCAAACAGGGGAATTCATTGAAATGCATCCCAGCAATGTGAAGAGCCATGGACCTGCATCTCCAAGGAGTCTGTGTCCTTAGGTCTCATGTTGCACCATTGCTCATGAAGTCACCACTGCTCTTGGATTTTTCTCTCTTTTGACTTTATCATCCCAGATGATGACTTAATGGAGAACTGGAGCCTAGAAAATTGCAGTTATTTTCTTTCATATATTTGTTTAATGTTTCACTCCAATATTAGATACAAATTCCTTGAGGTTAAAACCAATGTCTATCTTTTTCTTCATAAACCTCTAGTACTTAGAACAGTGACTGACATATTTCCTGAATGACTTGTGTAATGACTTAGAGTTTACTAATGCTCTGTTTTCAGGGAACCTCTTTGGGTAACAGGTTCCCAAATGGTAGGATAAAATCTGTATTTATTCACCATCTCAGTTTCCAAAGTTGATAACAGAGGTCATCTTCCAAGATGTTATCTGAACAAGGACTGCTTCTGTTTGGATACTCTTCATAAATGGCCAAGTGAAGTATCATCAGTTCAATAGTTTCTTAACATATCCTAACATGAGTTTTGCTTATTTTGCAAGAAAATGGAATTTTAACATATATTTATCTTAGCATAGACATCTCTATTTATATATCCCCATCTATCTATCTATATATATATATATATATATACACACACACATTCAATAGCCCTCTACTTTTCCACCTCTATTCCCACCAAATAGAAATTGGTTATTGAAGTTATTAACTAATCAATAATCAATAAAAGTCTAAAAGGAGACACAGTTATGAATACAGTTTGGAAAATTCTATCAAAAGTCCCAAGCATGACATAATCTCTTAAAAACATTCTGGCAACAAAGTTTTCTATAATACAATCATTGCCATTATTTTAATCTGCCCATAGCTAGTAATATTAACTACTGTAATATTTTTATAGAGCTTTATAGTTTGAAAAGTACTTTCACACAGTCATTACCCATTTGGTCTCACAATAACTCCACAGCTAACTTCTTATTTCTGTTACAATAAAACCACACTTTGGTATTATTGTTTCTGTTCTTCAGATGAAAACAGCTGAGGATGGAGTTTCTTGATTGACTTGCCTGGCATCATTAAGCTATTAGAATTCTTGTATATTTAAACGTAAGAGATTCCAAAGGGTCTTAATTACGTGTAAAGCACAGTTTTGAAAGCGTTCGTTTGTGCTATTACCAGTTTCTCTCATCTACATATCAAGAGAGACAAAGGTGATTCTAAGGTCACTTGGACTAAAAGAGAGTTAACACAGCTTACTGTGTAGAAGCAACAGAAGAATGAAGACCGCCTTTGACTCAGTTTTCTTCTTTCTGAACTAGCTTTTAAGAATTCCACCCCTCTAGAATTCACATCTGTTCATGACGTAATGCTGTGGGTCAGCCTGGGTTCTGTCAAAATGAAGCCAGCATTACCAAATTCCAAATTACAGTATGTTTTACTAACCGGTTTTATAGACTAGACATTTCACTCAGGCAGAAAGGAATTCCCACTGCACTTGAGGGGTAGCAGAATCTCCAGAACAGGCTACTGGTTCTGCTTGGCTCCGAGCTGCCCACAGTCTCCAGGCACCCCAAAGACAAAGAGGCAGGAGAAATTGGGTGAGGAATGAAATTATGAAACCAACATTCTGGATTTTAACTGAACCTATTCAGGCCAAGTGGATGGCATGACCTTATACTCAGACATAGCAAAGAACGTAAATCTAAAAATAAAACCTCTTAAAGATAGAAAATTAAAATCCTGACAGTTAAAGAGTAATAATGCACATTAGAAGTCATAATTCTATTTGTGTGTTTGTTTAAGGCTGTTGCTCAAAAAAAAAAAAACCTAAAAAATTAATGCAATTATTCATTCCATGCAGCTTAAATTATACCTGGTCTATGGCTTTACTTAACAGAAATCACATCAAAATATTTTATTTTATTTCTTAATCAGCCCCATCAGCTTAGTCACCATTCTGGGGTAAAAGGAAAATCAGTAAGTAAAGCAGAAAGAAATTAAGAGGAGATGCAAGACTAGTAATGTGATACAAAGTGCAGGGCATGATCTGAGGTCTTTTACAGACATTTTTATTCACACATTAAAAAATTACTGATGGATTTTTTTTTAACTGAACATGTTTATGTTTGTGTAACAAGGGTCCCAGAATTATGGTCTAAGACCTGCACCTGCTATAATTTTGTTTGCTCATTTATTCATTTCTTGACACAACTAATAGATAGCTACTGCACGGCTAGGATGTGCCAAGCACTGCATTAGGCACAGCAATGCAACAGAGAACAAGATAAAAAAGAAACCTGTCATAAGTCTCCTTGTATTATAATGAGAGAAACAGAAAATTAATAAGCAACCACATGTGACATCATATCAGGCAGAAATAAGTGCTAAGAAGAAAAGTAAAACTGGGTCAGAATTTAGAAAGTGTGTCGGGTGGGCTGCTGCTTTAGGTCAGCAAAGACAGGCTATCTGAACAGGTGACATTTGAGCAGAGTAGAGACTTAGTCTATTTGCTAGAGAACATCAGAGAACTTCATGGATGGGTCAATGAATGAACACAAGGCACTGCTGTTGACACCCAGTCCCCAGAGCTGGATGCAACAGGAAATTGATCTGTGTGCCTACTCTAGGAGAAGGGGTTATGATGAGAAGCAACCTCCAAGAGAAGAAACTCAGAACATAGGCAGCAGTAAGTAGGCTGTGATTGTTGAGTCCAGCATGACATAGTCCTCACATGCCACAGATTGTCTTTTAAGGACTGCCCAGGGCGGGGCTCATTTATGCCAGAACCCTTGGGAGATGCTCTCTCTCTCTTAAAAAAAAAAAAAGAAACACTATAATATCATGTCTCCAAAAATTTGTTTCACTTCTACAACTAGTCAAAGTAACACTTGTACTGAGAAAGGGCATTTTATTTCATTTTATTTTGGAACCTGAAATAACTAACTTACTTTCAGAAGCCTCAGAAAATCATCACAGAAACATGGTTGTGGAAACATGCTTGGCCTCTCTAAAACCCTCTTCCCCTTCTTCTTCTATTAGTAGGTTCTCTTTTTCCTAGAGGCAACCCGTCAGTATGGATCAAGTGGAGTTAAACCCACTCTCTGTTAACAGCAGCATTTATTTGACCCAGTTAGAATCTATATGCCTCAAACAAATTAATCAATAAAATATGGGCATGTGATACAAACCAGACATGCTAAAATCCTCGGCAAAATATGTTTTAGGAGTCATTAGAAAGTCCTACCTTGTTTTCCTTAGACTGATAAAGCTAAACAGATGAATGTAAAGCTTTTCATTACCAGTTGTGGCTGCCTCTGAAGAGAAAAGTATTAAAAGAGGAGAAAGAGACAGAATCTCTGATGACATTTGTGAACCCCTGGATCCAGCTATACCTGAAGGCATTTCTTTCCATACATGTCCCAGAAGGAGGATCAATAAATTTCTGGGTTGTTTAAATGTGAGTTGCATTACTGCCAGGAATAACTGAAAAAGATCCCACATAAAGAGAATCAGGGAAACAGAGAAAATGTGACCAATGACAAGAAAGATACCAGGAACACTGGTGGCTAGCCAAAGCCAACAAAATGGTCCATGATATAAGAAGAAAAAGAACTGTGGTTGCCCCTCGTTACACATCAGACTCCCTAGGAAGTTCATGAAAATGACAAGGAATGGTGATTGGCATTCCAGGTATTCTCTCAAAAGTCTACTGCAAAGGGTTGCTGTTGTTTTATTGTCCCTCTGAGGTTATACCTCTCAGACTGGTGTGACCTAGACCACTGTAGTTTATTATTGTTGAATAAAACCACTTTCTTTGATAGTTAACATTTGCAGAGAGGGCCAGCAACAAGTCATGGGGTATGACTTTCATTCACCACATGTTGAGTGAGTGCCAATCACAGTTGATGTCCTTTAAAGTCAACAAAAGTGACCTCCAATATAGCACACTCCTTGGTCCCCATGAAAAATTTTAAAGGTAAAATCTGGGATCAGGAAGTTACCAGGGAATAAGACAAAAACACAAAATGCTTTCTGAAGAAAGCATATGAAGGCAAAAAGGTAACTTTGGTTAATTGCAGCTGATTTGTGCATGGGTGTCTCATGGGGTATTGTTAGCATGAGCTGGGGGCACCGAATGTTTGTCCCTCTTGCTCTGAAGCCTGTCCTATCTCACTTTCCATTCGCCTGCAACATGGCCTCACAAAATGGCAGCACAGGGCAGGGCAACCCTGTGAATTCCATTCTTCCCGCTTCTGTAGGGACAGGGGTCTTTCCTTGGTGGAGAGATTGTTCTAAGACCCCTTACACGGAAAAATTTTCCCTTAACACAAGAACGCTAGTAATACTAGTACACGTGTTTACATGATGACACATGAACGCTTTGATGAGATGCAGCACAAGTCATGGGAGACACTCTTTGCTCCCTCTGATTCCTCCCTTTCCTCGCCTCCAGATTTGCTACCCAGAGCTACCACCCTGCGGACATGGAGATCTGATATAGAAAGTGAACCTGGCAAAGATTTCCAAGGAAAGGGTGAAGCAGAAGGTGGGGCTGGAATAGGGACAATGTGACAACTCCTTTGGGGATAAAACAATGGTGATTCTGAAGGAAATGTCTGGGGTCAAGAGGTCAATTCTGTGAGACAGAGTAACACAAAGGGTACAGGATTCCTACAAAGGGGTATGAATAACCTGTCTTCATCTGGGCTTGATTTGTCCAACTCTGCCACTCTGCCACTGTCTCTTACCCTTGCAATCTTGCCCTTTTTCACGATGCACCACAACACTAAAGAGAATTGATTCCACTGCCCCCATTGTAACCAGGGATGAGGTTCTTCAGGTAATTTGGGGCCTGTGACCAGCCTTCTCGGGGAACGGAGGAGGGCCCCTTCTTCTCTGCATCTGCAAAATATGAAAGGAGGCAAAGGTCTGAATGTCACTGAGTCCTCCCACAAGAGGACAAAGAACAGAGCTTCTCAGTGTCTCCTACGGGCATACACACAGTTCATTTAAACACATTCAGATTAACAGACTGTGTTGACTGAAGGGCGCATTTCTCTCTGTTTGGGATGAAAACTAATTTAAATGTGGTGGTACCAGGCTGTGAACACATTCCTACAAGGAAGTAAACAAATGTTATTGCCTTCGCTTAGACAGTCTTGCCCAATTAGGTTGATTATGGTGATCATAGCGATGTCTCCTGAATGCACAAGAATGTAGTAATGCTCAGATTTGTTATATAATATTTATAGACTCTGTGGTATAACTTCAAATGAATTAAAATATACAATCTTGTGTTTCCACGGACCAGGGGAATGGGATTCACATGTTTGCCAAGAGCAAGAGACAGAGCCAGCAAATTCCCTGACATTTAAGTTGATAAGAACCTTCTCTGAGAAATTGTAAACTCCTGCTGTAAACTGCTATTTTAAACAACAGAGAAACAGCTCATCTCTGTCACCTAGAAGTTTAACCCCAAATCACAATTTGCTCTTTGCTTGACTTTAGAAACTGTCTCTATCATTTTCTCCTAAGTGGATCAACTAAAGAAGGCATACTCCATAAGAAAACAACTTATGTTACCTCCTATTCAGCCTAATTATTTTATCATCAGACCTAAAGTGTTATTAGTGAGCAGATTTACTTAGATATTTCCAGGATTAAATATGGGCTTTGCCATGTTTCTGTGACAGGCTAGAGAAGTGTCAAGGTCACTAAAAAAAGAAAAAAAGAAACAGTTTTTAGAACAGCATCTCATTTTACCAATAGGATTTGTTTTTATTGTATCTGAATTGATGAGAAAGCATACATAGTAAAAGGGCAGTGTTAATGAATGTTAAAATTTTGGATGAAGAGTTTAACCCCTGGGGGATCCTGTTTCCTCATGTGAAATGATAGCTATCTTAGATGATCTCAAAGGTTTTTCTAGTCCTCACCATCTGCGGTATTTGATGTTAACACACTGATGCTGTGGGTGGTAGCTAGGTTGGGGGGACCAAGCCTGAGAATACTATTTCAGTATGATAGTCATTTGTGGTTATGTGAAAACAAGAGTGGGGAGTCTTCAAGGACAGGGAGCAGACAGGACTGGAGGAGCTATAAATGAATGAAACGGAGATACATGCACAAACACATATATAGAGTTTGGAAAAAATACTTGCTGTTAAAGTAAGCATTTGTTGCAACATTTTTTTGCATAATATGTGTCTTGGGGGAGGCAGCTCATTGTTTAGGGGAAAAATGAACCTCTATGGGTATAAAAACTAAGGCTAGTTGTAGAACAGAAGCAAGTCAAGGGGGTCTTCATTCCAAGTCTGTGCATGTCCCTCACAGCAAATTCGAGAAAGTGACCGGTATCAACAGAGACAGTTTCCTGAACAGTCTTGCAAATCAGATTTCTGTGCTGTCTCTCCTACTTTCTAGCTGTATGAACTGGGGCAAATGCCTCAAGCTTTCTGAACCTCAGCCTAGGAAACTGTTGGTTGTGTCTATTATCAATGTTTGTGAAATGTTGGTGACGATGCCTACCTGGTCTTTCACCTGACTTGAACTATAACGTTGGAAAGATTCACCTGTGTGGACTGAGGAGCATCCACACTCAGATCACAGATGAAGCTAGACCTTGGAATGCCTTTTGGTTTCTAAAGAAGGTAGAACACAGAAACAGGTAGAATATGAAACGCCACCAACTTTAATAGCATTTGGCTCGGTACCAGACATCCTTTTGTTGATGGCATCCTTCATTCATCTGTTGTCTTTCATTACTAACCTGGAGCTGGATGACTGAGAGATTTGGTTTTGATGTTGATATCAATATAGTTGATATGGTTTTGATGTTGATATCAATATAGTTTGTTTGTTCAATTATTCCTCATTCATTCAATAATCATCTACAAGCTGCCAGACATTCTGGAGACCTGTCCTAGAGATTTTGATTGAGTAGAATAGATGAGAGCCACATTTTTTCAAAATCATGCTTGCCTGGAGAATTCCAAGGACAGAGGAGTCTGGCAGGCTATGGTCCATGGGGTCGCAGAAGGTTAGACACAACTGAGTGACTAACACTTTCACTTCCAGATAACTCTGCTGCAGGTGATCTGAAAATTCCATTTTGAGAAACTGACCTAGACTTTCTGTGACTGAAGCCCACCAGATTCCCTGGAACCAAAGTTTTTCAGTCCTTTCCCTGACTTGCCTGTATTCTGCTCAGGTTCTTACCATCTCTGCTGCTTCACTACTGTGCACATCCCTCAGGCTGACTACAGACTGGCCCTGAGTATTAGCATTAAATTACACAAATAATAAATTACATGTGGGTTTGGCTACTCATTGAGGTGAAATGAATTACAGAACCTTTGGGGAATAAATGCAGCTGAATCTGTGACTCAGCCCAGCACACAGTGAAATAGAGGTCTGGGTAAGGAGATTTCATCAAGGCAGACATTTGCAATAATATAATCACCTCAGTGAGGTTCTCCTTTTGTAAGTCACTTTGCATGTAAAGCCATGAATAGTATTTAATTGGGAGTCACCAGTCCACAGTGGTATATATCACATAGGCAACACAGAGACCTAGATGCTATCAGGTTAACAATAAACTATCATGCCTAAATATTTCATCACAGACCACCCAACCTGCCTCTTGAGAAACCTGTATGCAGGTCAGGAAGCAACAGATAGAACTATACATGGAACAAGACTGGTTTCAAATAGGAAAAGGATACATCAAGGCTGTATATTGTCACCCTGCTTATTTAACTTATATGCAGAGTACATCATGAGAAATGTTGGGCTGGAAGAAGCACAAGCTGGAATCAAGATTGCCAGGAGAAATATCAATAACCTCAGATGTGCAGATGATCCCACCCTTATGGCAGAAAGAGAAGAACAACTAAAGAGCCTCTTGATGAAAGTGAAAGAGGAGAGTGAAAAGGTTGGCTTAAAGCTCAACATTCAGAAAATTAAGATCATGGCATCTGGTCCCATCAATTCATGGGAAATAAATGGGGAAACAGTGGAAACAGTGGCTGACTTTATTTTGGGGGGCTCCCAAATCACTGCAGATGGTGATTGCAACCATGAAATTAAAAGACGCTTACTCCTTGGAAGGGAAGTTATGACCAACCTCTACAGCATATTAGAAAGAAGAGACATTACTTTGTCAACAAAGGTCCATCTAGTCAAGGTTATAGTTTTTCCAGCAGTCATTTATGGATGTGAAAGTTGGAATGTAAAGAAAGCTGAGTGCAGAAGAATTGATGCTTTTGAACTGTGGTGTTGGAGAAGACTTTTGAGAATCCCTTGGACTGCAAGGAGATCCAACCTGTCCATCCTAAAGGAAATCAGTCCTGGATGTTCATTGAAAGGACTGATGTTGAAGCTGAAACTCCAATACTTTGGCCACCTGATTCAAAGGACTGACTTATTTGAAAAGACCCTGATGCTGGAAAAGATTGAGGGCAGGAGGAGAAGGGGACAACAGAGGATGAGATGGTTGGATGGCATCACCGACTCAATGGACATGGGTTTGGGTAGACTCTGGGAGTTGGTGATGGACAGGGAGGCCTGGCGTGCTGTGGTTCATGGGGTCGCAAAGAGTCAGACACGACTGAGCAACTGAACTGAACTGAATTGAACTGAAAGTATTTTAAAAATATTCAGCTAGTGAAGCTAAGATTAAGAAAGCCTGATAAGGTTAATCAGGTTAAGGCCAGGTTTTTAATCAAAATTATCAATAAATCAATTAATCAATTAATCAGTGCATTCACAGACCTGTACCAACAATACACACGAGTGTTCTTATTTGCAGGTACCTAAGAAAACTATTCCATGGATAGAAAAGCACAGCTGGAAAATAAATTGGAAAAAAAATTTCTGATCTTTGAGTATTTTGTTTGATTCATTCCTTTCCATAATTGTAAAATGCACATGGGAGTGAAATTTATGGTCCCCCTGCATTAGAAAAGCATAATCTTAAGTTAGGGAAATGATGGGACCAACTGCTGGTTTCTAAAATGTGGTTAGGATGTGTATTTAAAGAGGACCCTATCAGGCCTTTATTCTATAAAACCGCTAGACAAATAAATCTGAGGCATCTAAGGGTAATGGCATCTCGAAAGATAATGGATATTCAATCTGGGAGATGGGAAGGAGATAAAACTTTGGCTGTGGTATGTTTTAAAAAAAAATCAGTTTGCCTGTTAAACTGCTGGATAGACTAGTCCCTATAAATTTTCAAAGGAGTGTCCTGGGTTTCATCCAAGAGGCTATTGCAAATGAGATACTCAGTGCTAAAACTCTCCGCAGCTCTTCAGAAACTTTAGGGCCGGTTCATGTAACATATACCTCATGCCTGGGGTTAATCACCAGTAGTTCTTGGCAGAATGAAATCTTTAATATAACTCTTAATGCAACCCAGGAAATGGTGGGGGAAAAAAAAACTTCACTAGATTTTAATTCAAAGATGAAGTAGACTCCTGATCTTATCCACTATCAGATATTTTCCAAATGTTAAAAGGAAAATTAGAGGTAATTCTCATTAGCATTTTTGCTTATTTGTTTCCAAAAAGATTGAATTTCAGCTATTTCATTTACTGAAAGCATCCATTGTCAACCCATAGGACATAGGGTTTCAGAGAGACACACTATGTGACTTTTAGGACATTCATAATCAATATCTCTATGCTTTGGACAACTTCTCACATTTACAGAAAAAGCAATTTTTCATAAATACTGCCCCCTCTAGCCCAAGAAAAATTTTTTGTTAGTGGTGGAAGGATGGAAAGATATTCTTCTCCACTTTATATTTGGTAAAGTGTAAAACGCATTCCCTCCTTCCTGTGTTCATTCTCTTTAGGTCAACATGTTGTGGCTCTTCCTCCCATTAAGGGGTGGAATCTATTTCCTCATTCCTTGATTCTGGGCTGGCCTTATGAGTGTTTTGGTCCAAAGGGATGGGACTGAAGTAACAGTGTGACTGTTTGTAGTCCAGAACTCTTGAGGCTTTGCAGACTTCTTCTCCCCTCTTGGTCCCCTGACTCTGCCATTAGATTAAGCCTGGCTAGGTTACCTGATGGCTCAGATGGTAAAGAATCTGCCTGCAATGTAGGAGACACAGATTTGATCCCTGGGTGAGGAAGATCCCCTGGAGAAGGGAATGGCAACCCACTCCAGTATTCTTGCCTGGAAAATGCCATGGACTGAGGTTACAGAAAACCACTAGACCATTCAGGTATGACATAAATCAAATCCTTTATGACTATACAGTGGAGGTGAGAAATAGATTTCAGGGACTAGATCTGATAGACAGAGTGACTGAAGAACTATGGACAGAGGTTCATGACATTGTAGAGGAGACAGTGATCAAGTCCATCCCCAAGAAAAAGAAATGCAGAAAAGCAAAATGGTTGTCTGAGGAGGCCTTACAAATAATTATGAAAAGAGAAGTGAAACACAAAGAAGAAAAGATATATCCATTTGAATTCAGAGTTCCAAAGAATAGCAAGGAGAGATAAGACAGCCTTCCTCAGTGATCAATGCAAAGAAATAGAGGAAAACAATAGAATGGGAAAGACTAGAGATCTCTTCAAGAAAATCAGAGATACCAAGAGAACATTTCACACAAAGATGGGATCAATAAAGGACAGAAATGGTATGGACCTAACAGAAGCAGAAGATATTAAGAAGAGGTGGAAAAAAAACACAGAAGAACTGTACAAAAAAGAACTTCATGACCCAGATAATCATGATGGTGTGATCACTCACCTAGAGCCAGACATCCTGGGATGTGAAGTCAAGTGGGCCTTAAGAAGCATCACTATGAACAAAGCTAGGGGAAGTGATAGAATTCCAGTTGAGCTATTTCGAATCCTAAAAGATGATGCTGTGAAAGTGCTGCACTCAATATGTCAGCAAATTTGGAAAACTCAGCAATGGCCACAGGACTGGAAAAGTTCAGTTTTCATTCCAATCCCAAAGAAAGGCAATGCCAAAGAATGCTCAAACTACCGCACAATTGCACTCATCTCACATGCTAGTAAAGTAATGCTCAAAATTCTCTAAGCCAGGCTTCAGCAATACGTGAACCATGAACTTCCAGAAATTCAAGCTGTTTTAGAAAAGGCAGAGGAACCAGAGATCAAATTGCCAACATCCACTGGATCATTGAAAAAGCAAGAGAATTCCAGAAAAAACATCTATTTCTGCTTTATTGACTATGCCAAAGCCTTTGACAGTGTGGATCGCAGTAAACTATGGAAAATTCTGAAAGAGATGGGAATACCAGACCATCTGACCTTCCTCTTGAGAAACCTGTATGCTGTTCAGGAAGCAACAGTTAGAACTGGACATGGAACAACAGACTGGTTCCAAATTGGGAAAGCAGTACATCAAGGCTGTATATTGTCACCCTGCTTATTTAACTTATATGCAGAGTACATCATGAGAAATGCTGGGTTGAAGGAAGCACAAGCTGGAATCAAGATTGCCAGGAGAAATATCAATAACCTCAGATATGCAGATGACACCCCCTTTATGGCAGAAAGTGAAGAACTAAAGAGCCTCTTGATGAAAGTGAAAGAGGAGAGTGAAATGGTTGGTTTAAAATGTTGGTTTTAAAAAATAAAATAAAATAAAATGTTGGTTTAAAGCTCAACATTCAGAAAGCTAAGATCATGGCATCTGGTCACATCAATTCATGGGAAATAGATGGGGAAACAGTGGAAACAGTGGCTGACTTTATTTTGGGGGGCTCCCAAATAACTGCAGATGGTGATTGCAACCATGAAATTAAAAGACGCTTACTCCTTGGAAGGGAAGTTATGACCAACCTCTACAGCATATTAGAAAGCAGAGACATTACTTTGTCAACAAAGGTCCATCTGGTCAAGGCTATGGTTTTTCCAGTAGTCATTTATGGATGTGAAAGTTGGAATGTAAAGAAAGCTGAGTGCAGAAGAATTGATGCTTTTGAACTGTGGTGTTGGAGAAGACTTTTGAGAATCCCTTGGACTGCAAGGAGATCCAACCTGTCCATCCTGGGTGTTCATTGGAAGGACTGATGTTGAAGCTGAAACTCCAATACTTTGGCCACCTGATTCAAAGGACTGACTTATTTGAAAAGATCCTGATGCTGGAAAAGATTGAGGGCAGGAGGAGAAGGGGACGACAGAGGATGAGATGGTTGGATGGCATCACCGACTCAATGGACATGGGTTTGGGTAGACTCTGGGAGTTGGTGATGGACAGGGAGGCCTGGTGTGCTGTGGTTCATGGGATCACAAAGAGTCGGACATGACTGAGTGACTGAAATGAACTGAACTGAACTGAGGTTACAGTCTATGGGTTGCAAAGAGTCAGACACAACTGAAGAACTAACACTTTCACTTACACTTTCTTTCAGGTGAGTCAAGGATGCAAGACTAAAGAGAGATCTCAACTGCTCCAACCAACATCTTTCCAGATAAACCTATAGACTGTTGACCTCCACAGATGTGAGAAAGCCCAGTCACATTCAACAGAAGTTCTATCTGACATGTTGCCAATTGCAAGCCCACAAGTATGTCTAGTTGAGTCCAAAAGAGCCACACAGTTGACTAGTAGACTAATCCTTATTCATGGTAAGTCATGTCCAGGTCATTATGACTCCCTGGACCATAACCTGCCAGGCTCCTCTGTCCACGGGATTTTCCGGGTAAGAATACTGGAGTGTGTTGATATTGCCTCCTCCAGAAGACCTTCCCAACCCGGGATCCAATCCATGTCTCTTGCATCAGCAGGTGGATTATTTACCAACTGCGCCACCTGGGAAACCCAATGGACAGTAATAAATGCTGATCATTTAGGCCACAAAGTTTTAAGATTTTTGTTAAGTAATAGGTCTTTAATATAGTTTGTTGCATAAAAAAATAAGGAAGTAAAGGGAAAAAAATCAAAATATGATTTTCTTTCTTCAAGAAGCAAAAATATCTGCTTTCTTTTCAGACTTCTCATCACATTTGGTGAGGCCAGTGCCTGTGTTCTCTTTGCTTTGAATGTGGGAAATACACATGATAATGATGACAATGGCACTGAGAAATTACAAGCTGAACAAATCTCAAAGAAATGTGGGTGGGGCTGATATGATGGGAGAAAATTTTGCATGCCTAATGATATTTTCTAAAAGGACTTTCAAATCAGTACCATATATCCAAGCCATGCATCTCATTATGCTATACATTTCATTAGGCTATAGGCTTCATTAGACATTTGAATCAAGAATCTCATTACACACTCCAGACACACATCTCATTATGCCATGCATCTCATTAAGTTCCCAGCCAGGAACAGATGTAAAATAGACAAATTTCACCAAAGCTTTGATTCAAGCCCACATGGCATTGTCATCAACAACAGAGCAAGGGTGGACCAATAGTTGGGTGATTTTTGAATGACACTTGACAGGGAGGAACCAGTTCAAGCAGGCACTGTTAAATGACCAAGGAGAAAAAATAGCTTGGTGTCAAATTCCACTTTGCTGTCCATTCTAGGAATGCGTTCCAACTGTCAATCAGGAATCACCTATCAGCGAAGAGCCGGAGATGGGGTGAAAGAGGGCATGTGTCTGTAACATTGCAATCATCTGTCATGAGGCAGACAGTCAACAAAGGGTAGCATCAATGTCACCTTGAGTTTGGCTTTAGCAATTATATCTGTTCTGTGTCCCCAGCTCTAATCAGTTGTTTGGCATCTTCATTAATGGGTCCCCTGATGACATCCTTGATTAAACAATACTTCTTTGGTCACCAGTGATAAAAACCCAGCTCACACAAATTTAAGATTAGAACATACTGAGGAATTCAGACAGTGTGGCTGATTCCAAGCCCAACTATATCTAAAAGCTGAGGCAACATCACTAAGACATGGATGGCTTCCTATCTCTCAGTTCTGCTTTGCTATGTGTTGGCTTAATGTTTAGCACATTTTTCCTCATGTGATGGTTGAAAGTGGCTCTAAGCTTTCGTCATACTCATAGCTCTCAATTCTAGCCAAAGATAATGTCCTTAAAAAGAGACAACTAAATTCTGGGAGATGACTCTCATTGCTCAGTTTGGGTCAAATGACCATTCAGAAGCCAATCACTTTGTATCAGAAAAATGAAATAATCTGAGTTCCCAGTTCAGGGTGATATACCTTTCTCTAAACATAGCCATAGACTGAAAATGGAAGAAGAGCTGGATACTAAGGGAATGTTAGGTAGACAAAAATAACCCATGTGTACTTTGCTTACTCTGTCTTGGGGATACTTATAGATCTGGTAAGAATTCTACAATATGTGTTCACCCTGAAAACTAGGGGACCTTCTCCATGGTCACATGGAAAATATTTGTCACTAATATTCAAATATTAGTTTGAAAGCAATTCAGGACCTAAGTAAATATCACAGATGCTTCTTAGGCTCTTGTGATACCATGAAATATTCAGTTCAGTTCAGTTCAGTCACTCAGTCGTGTCTGACTATTTGCGACCCCATGGACTGCAGCATGCCAGGCCTAATCATTATTCTCGAGAATTTAGGCTGAAGTGAGTAAGCCACCTATAGAGAGCATGATTTGAGGATGTCATCAAATCTTCTGTTTTGAAGGCTAAAGCATTTCTGCCAAATACTGGCCTGAATGTCTTTAGAAAAGGTTGAATTAAGGAACATTTAAAAAATACAAAAAACAGATAGGAGAAATTACAGTTGAATTAATTCCACACCCCAGTGCAAATGCTATTTTGAGTATCTTCTTGAGAATAAGTTTTGGGCTGGGAAAAAGGAAAGGAACATCATCAAAAATACTAAATGATGAGTAGAATGGCAGATAAAAAGACAGAACAAAGGAGAGGAGGAGCAGCCAGGGAGAAAGTTAGTACCGAGGGCAAATACCTCGGTACGAGGCATGGTTTGCCTAGAGAAGTCCCCAGGTAGCACTCTGCAACTCTTAATAAACACAAATTTTCTCTCATCTAAAGGGTAATGATTTTGGAAGATAGCACTAGAGTGATGTCCAACCATAAGTTACTAAAGAATATTTTCACTGGATTTTCTAGACAGTTTTACTCTGAAAAAAGATGAACTATCCACCCAGGCTTGGCCTTATAGGTCCTTGGGACAGTCCTTGCCTGTGAAAACATTACAGTTTAAACATTCCCTTCACATACCTTTGAGATGAAGTGCTATATCATTGATTGTCCAAAGTAGACAAAGTGATTTCCTTTTCCAACTTAGCAGATTTTTTTTGTCTAAAAAATCATTTGCCTGGAAGATATTAGAGCAGCGGAGAGTTTTGAATAATGGTTATGGGTCAAATTTTAGCTTCATGTAGTAATAAACTCCCTCTGGTACCCCATTTCACTGAAACCAAAGAAATAAACTATGTCTAACTTGCAGTTCATTTTTACCCCAAGAACACCTTAGAACTAGAGGAATTTGATATGTGCCTGTTAATAAAAGCAAACTTTTTACATACTTAAAAAAATTCTCGTCTTATTTATTAAAAAATAATCAGCCACACCTGCTATCATTTAAAAATGATACTTTCCCCCCTTTTGTTTGATATGACTTATTTTTGAGCTTCTTTATTTGCACAGTTTCAATTAAATGCTTGGGTCCATCACACCATTCTTGAAGGCAAAGTTCTCCAATCTTTCTTGGCTTTTGGAAACACACCCTCATTCTTTGGTTCACTCACCAAATCTACAGGTGATTAAGAGAGTTTGTGTCTAGTTAAAAACAAAGAATAAATGACTCTAGTCAACATTTGATCTCACATTCGGAATCAGAAGCAGGCTATCTTCCCACTTTTGTCTTATGATTTCCATTCTGAAATGAAAGACTGAGACTGCAATTACAGGGTGGTGGTGGTGGTTCAGTGTGTCAGCTGTGTCCAGTTCTTTGCCACCCCATGGACTGTAGTCATCCAGGCTCCTCTGTCCATGGGATTCTCCAGGCGAGAACACTGGAGTGAGTTGCCATTTCCTTCTCCAGTAATTACAGGGAAAAAGGTAAAAATCAGTATCTTTACCTGGGAGATTTGTCCCCTACACACTTGAATATAAGAATGCATGACTATGAAAGTCTATGCCTTCCAATCCTCCTCTTTGCATCCGACTTTATGAACAATATATAAATGGGCTTTGCAATGGATATTAATGATAGCGATACCAAGCAGGACTCTGTGCGGTTTCTGGGCATAAAAGCCTTTCTGTACTCCCCACTTCTTTATTACAGGAAACAGGCTTCATTCAGCGTCTATGAAGGGCTTCCCTGGTGGCTCAGTGAGTGTAAAGAATCCACCCGCCAGTGCAGGAGAACTGGGTTCAATTCCTGGGTCTCGAAGATCTCCTGGAGAAGGAAATGGCAACCCACTTTAGCTTTCCTGCCTGGGAAATACCAGCGACAGAGGAGACTGGCAAGTTACAATTCATGGGGTCATGAACATGACTTTGAGCAAACTCTGGGAAATAGTGAAGGACAGGGAAGCCTGGTGTGCTACAACCCATGGTTACAAAGAGTTGAACGTAACTGAGCAACTGAACAACAGCTTCTGTGATCTCCACTGAGCTCCAAGAAACAAGTTCAGACCATTGCTAACTAAGGAAAGGAGGGGATGCAAAGACAAGGAAGGAAAAGTTAAGAAACAATAGTGCAACCTTGGGGCAAGGTCTTGATTTCCCCACAGGAGTTACATATAATAATAGCTTTGAGCTGTTCTATAGATAACTGAAACCCGCACCACATGGGAGAAGTTAAGGGTATGCAGTCGATAAGCATGTAGACCCCAGACTGGTGAAACCAGAAGGTTGATGATGCTGACTCCATTTACCTCACCACAAACCAACCATCAGAATGTTCATGAACTGGTCACACACTCTTTGAACCATTACGATAAATCATCTCATTATCCCCTCTTGATTAGGGCACAATTTTGAGGGCATTAGCCTTGCTCTGTCCCCCTTTGCCCAGCAAAGCAATAAAGCTGTTCTTTTCTGTTTCACCCAAAACTCTGTCTCCAATAATTAATTAGGCGTTGCTGTACATAGTAACAAAATAGCACGTGACCCTGTTTGCAAAAAAATGCATGAGAGATGATTTTAAAACAACTTTTAAAATTGTCATAAGGATATAACATTTCTTTTAATTTTTTAAGTGTACAACACATTTTTGTTCACTATAAGTTTAATGTTGTAAGGAAAAATTAGGGACTTTGCAGGCAGTAAATTTTAAAACAATAATGAAAGAAAAAAAATGGTCTTGGTGTTTGGTTGTTAATTTTATGCTTTTCAGGAGAGTCTATTAGCCTAGAACATAGTCTCTTGGTGGTCCCTACGGCTCAAAAGTAGATGTGAGCCTTTAACAAAAAGTATCTACTTCAGGGTTTGAGATCCTGTACCTCTGTGATATCTGCTTGTCACAAGAAACCCAGGATAACATTTTCCTATTTCCATTTTGTTGTGAAATTCTTTGCACTTGATTTTCATGTTATATACACTATTATAATATTTAGATATTCAAAGCTAAAAAGATTTGCTCACTTGGCTCAGGTGGTGGCATATGTAGAATTTAAAAAAAAAAAAAAAAAGAGGCATTCTGACCTTTGGTTGAACAGAAAAACTTAAAATGCTATTGTTACAGTGTGGCATGGGGAAAGCATGATTTAAATGTAAATCTTTTATCTCCAAAGCCATAAAAGACTATGCCTTGGAGGTATGAGAAAATGCAAGCTCTAATGTAGAGCATATAAAAAAAAAATTAAAACATTCAGCATGGCACCAAATCTGCTTTTCTGAACTGCATTTTGCTCATAAACTACTTAGAGTCAATAGTATTGTATTTAATTTCAAATGAACTGTTATTTAACCATTTAGTCTTAGGCTTCTTGACTTCCGGTTCTAAAACTCAAGACATCTCACTCCCTGTGAACCCCACCATTCTCCTCCCTCTAACCTCCAAACTTCTGATGTGCATTTCAGCCTGCAGAGTGAAGCCCCTCATGGGCAGATCTACCCCATGAAAGCTCTCCAGCCAGGCTCCCACCTCCCTGAGTTGTTCAGATAGCCAGGGAAGACAATGTCAGTGAGGAAGGTCATTTCTCCGTTTTTATTTCCTTGACCTGCCCCACGGCTTTGAGAGAGAAGAAACACAATCCTGTAATTTGGACTAAGCCATAGGTAGGACTGGATTTATGACAGGTTTGTATATGGGCTACAGATTGGGCACAGCTAGAAGTGAGAATCCTGCCCAGATTCTGCTCACCGTTTTCCATATGGCTCGATTGGTGCTAATCGTACCTTTCCAAGACCGAATATATGCTCCCTTTTAGGAATATTCTGCCGTTCCCTCGTGTTTTCACTGCCTGCTGGCTTATCTACTCCTGGCACCAATGTCCCAGACTATTTTCTCTGATACCACATGCAGAGCAGGCAGAAGTCTTCTCTCCGTGCCACCAAAAGAAATGAATGTCTTGTGCAGCCCCAACTGGAATATTTCACTTGGGTCCAAGTTCTCTGGGAACAATCTGAACTAGAAACCATCTCTTTTGTGTTCTCAGAACTGGCAAATAATAGACACCTGATAAGTTTTTCCAGTAAATAAATGAGTATATTTCGCATCCTTCTGAATCTTAAACTTTAACCCTTTGTATAACTTGGACTTTGCATAACTTATGTTTCCTATTCCTTCTACCAGGAATCCTCTAGGATACTACATCTTCTTCCAACTTCCCTCACACCCCAGTTAGTTCTGGCCCCTTCTTGTAAGTGCTGAGGGCATCCAGTGTTTTCCTTCTCAGCCTTAGTGCAACTAATTAAGTGATGATGCACATAATTGAACATTTATTGTTCTCCCAGCTAGACTATATGCCTTTGAGAACAAAGAATCACATTTAGTTCATTTCTCACTGTATTTACAACACCAAGATGATGTGTGATTATATAAAAGGCATACTATTATATTTGTCAGATGAAAGAGAATCAACCAATGATTTTCAAAGTGTATGTATGTTTACTAGGCTTCCTGGTTTGTCTAAGACATCGTTAGTTACTTCTTCAAAACCGTCTTTGAATTCCTCCTAAATCTCCATTCTCAGCTTTGAATGTCTTTCTCTGAATGTTTTTGTCTGCTCAGAGTCCTTTATTGGGATGCTATAATAAAGCATTCATGTATATACCTTCAGGATGATCTTAATACATTCCCCACATATATTCTTATGCACCCATAAAACTTTTCCCTGCATTCTGTTCTCATGACAATTAAATATAGCCCAAGTTTTCCTGCATTCCTAAAATATACAATAATATGCATCACAATTAGTCTTTCATCTCACACTGTAAGACCATTAACCTTGTGAATTGGGCAGTACCATCCCATTCTGCAGTTAAGGAATCTCAGATTCTGGCATACACAGCTGAAGAGTTATTGATTCACTCTGAACTATACTGCAGGTCTCAAAGTACAACATCATAATTTCTTCTTATAATAATTCCTTCCATAATTCCTTTCTTTTTTCTGTTCAAGCAATCACAGTCCTTGGCCAGATGTTGATTATTTCCAACTGAGTTTAAGAAACTTTTTCATTTCTAGAATGCTTTTTATAGATCTTTTTCATTTCTTCTCTCATTGTATCTAAATGGTGGTGGTGGTTTATTTGCTAAGTCGTGTCGGACTCTTGCGATCCCATGGACTTAACCTGCCAGGCTCCTCTGTCCATGGGATTCTCCAAGCAAGAATATTGGAGTGGGTTGCCATTTCCTTCTCTATGTATCTAAATACTAGAGCTTTAAAGAGCTTCCATGGTCATATTATGAGAACTTTAAAGAGGGAATCCCCCAAAGCCAAACAGATCACCAAAATTATTGACTATCAAATACGATGAATAGATAATAATATCCTTAACATAATAAATGCACAGTAAAACTGAAGGCAATTAACTCTTGGATTAATTTCCACCCACAAAGGTTCCCTGCTCTGGACTGACCTATAAAGAGGACTGCTGATTTCAAAACCACCTTAAAACAATGCTCAAGAGGAAAAACTACACTCACGTGAGAACAAAAAGATAACATCAGAAGTAAACAATGTGCCCAAGACCCTCAACCTGATTCGTATGATCCTTTATAATGTTTTCTTGACTTCTTGGAACTCTGCCTATGAATCAAATGATTTTCTTTCATATATATGATCCTATGCTAGTTTTAAAAATCAATCCAATTGATGGGTTTGTGCAAATTACCTGTGTCTAGCACTTTCTGGGTTATCTTGGTGGATTTCACCACTCCAAGACTTTAATTGGTTGACTCTTAGGAAATTTAATTTAAAAGAGAAAAAAAAAATATAGTCATGTTCAGGCCACTATTGATATTACAAGAAAAGATTCTGTCACCATATCAATTAATAATACCTCTTCTGATCTTGGTCATAAATATAAATTTTCCTCTATTACTCAAGATCAATCAGAGCAACAAACAAAATTTCAACCAAGTAATAAAACCTCCCACAATTATGGGATGGACTTATGTAGTTAACATCAGGCTATGGTAATTTAAATTTAAGGGCTTCTCTATACTGGGAACAATTAAATCATTTGCCTGGTGGCCCTTTTCCTGCAATGCAGGAGACCAGGGTTTGATCCCTGGGTTGGGAAAATTCCCTGGAGAAGGAAATGACAACCCACTCCAGTATTCTTGCCTGGAGAATTCCATGGACAGAGGAGCCATGGAGAGTCCACGGGGTTGCAAAGAGTCAGACACGACTGAGCAGCTAACATTGACTGACACTGATCCTTAATACATAAACAGTATATAAGAAAACATGAAAATTTTAAAGTTTGTAATTGAAGAAAAGATGTGAGACTGTAAATATCTAACAAGAGGAGGAACACAATAGGTCAGTAAACACAAAGGGAAAAATTCCTTATTGTGGGCAATCAGAGAAATTGAAGTAAAATAGAATGTGATGTTGTTTTTTGTTGTTGTGTTGTTTTAATGATTGCAGTTAATGTTCAGTATGTCTTATGAGTACTTTCCTATTATTTTCAGTCAGATGACCACTATTTTTAGCAACTTATATCAGCAGTCATGAAAACGTCTATAGCTTACAACCTCATAAGCAAAGGACAGGGAAGTCTGATGCAATGCAGTCCATGGGGTTGCAAAGAGTTGGACACAACTTAGTGACTGAATAAAAACAACTTCATATGTTCAAAAATGAATATGGTCATCTTCCCTCATAGTGACTAAATTCTAAAGCTACATATTATGTAAATTCTGTATTTAAGATTACTAAATTTGTCATTCCATTTTTCTCTAACTTGAAATGTAATTCCTAAATCCTGCATTTAAAATTACTAAATTTGCCATCCCATTCTCCTCTAACCTGAAATATAACTCTTCAGTAATTAAATGTTTTCCTGAGACTACAAGCAATAAAATAATACAGAAAACCCAGGAAAAAAAAAAAAAAACTTCATAATCCTTCTTGTAGGTATCTAGAATAAAAAGATTACTATAAATTTAAAGGTAAAAATTTATATAAAATTTATATAAAACACATATAAAAATGTTTTTAGCTATGCTGGATTAGACTCTAGACTGAAAAAAGACTGAAAATTTACTATGGATTAGATAATAATATGATATCAACATTAAAGTTTCAAATTTTAAAGATCATTTTGTCATTATGTAAGAGAAAGTTTTTGTCTTTAGGAAATACAGACAGTATTTTGATATAAAAGCAGAGTTCATTCTCAGACAATTCAGAAAAAAATGAAGGCATGTTTGAATATGCATGTGTGTGTGAGAGAGAGGAAGAAAGGAAGGATAAAGCTGGATAAAAGTTATAAGGAGTTCCTTATGCTTGCAACTTTATTTGTCTAAGTTTGATATTATATTAGAATAAAAAATAAGAAAACATTATCTTCAATGTGTTATTTGAAAAGTGAGAAAAAAATAGAAACAGCCTGCATGTTAAAAAAAAGAAGAAAGGCTAATTCAGTCACAATATAGTTTCATGATGGAAAATAAAGAAACTATAAAATGCTTACAAAAAATTAAGAAGGGAAGAATACTGCAAAAACAATATAAATTATTGATTGCTAATGGGATTACTAATGATTTTTATTTATGTTATACTGTTTCTTATTTTCCATATATTTAAAGTGATGTACATTAGTGTTATTTTTACAAAGGAAGATTTCAATTTCTAGTCTTCTTTTTCCTTGTTTATTATCTTTTTATTTATTTGCTAGGAAAGAATAAATTGCTCAACTTGTCCTATAAAACCTTTCACTAGAAGAGCAAGATCAGGGTCCAATGATGTCATAAAATTCTATGTCTGGATATCATTATGCTTCTTATGCTCATTCAAATGTATTCTCTCTCTTTATGTTGTAAACTTGCAATGTGGAAAAATAAACATTCTTCTGTCATTTCTAATAGGTCAGTATCACATGGACTATGCTGCTTCTTGATAATGGTGTTGTTTTCCATTCTGGACCCTTGATATGTAGAATATTGGAGCACTGCCTTGGAGGCTAGGAAAAGCTGTTTGAAACTTGACCACTTGACCTGGAGGAGATTTTTAAGTCCCTCTTAGCTTTAGTTTCATTACCCATAAAACTGGAATGCCAGTATTTACCCTCTAGGGTCACTGTAAAGACTAAATGGGACAACGTGTGTAGAGAAAGTTCCCTAGTACATTCTCAACTTGTGAGACATTAATGTGACTATTGCTTTCATCTCTTGATTTTCTAACCCAGGGAGGGTGACAAGATATTCTTCTTGCAATCCTGCAGGATAGGTAAAGAAGAACCTGGATTTCCAAAACCTTCACCCTGACTCTGAGTTTTCAGTCACTAAAGACTAGAAAGAACACAAATTAGGAAACTACAGTGTAATTATGTTAATCCCCTTCAAGGTCCATTGAGTCATATTTTTCCATGAGCTTCAAAACCATTCACCCACCTCTAAAGGAAGAGTGAGAATCCCATTCAAAAATGCCTGAAGCGTACAGTGATCAGACACAGCCATAGGCTATGTGTGACACAATGATTAATGCCACAAGGGTCTTGCTTTCAAATATCTCAAATCCTGGCAGCAGAGAGAACAAGGGAAAATGGCAGCTTGAGTTCAGTGCAGGTAAGTTCTATTAGGAACATGGTGGGTCTTCTAATCCAGATGTGGGAAAACAAAGCAAAGTGGGCTTCATAGGCAAGGACTTAAGCTGACGTTGTTGTGATGCAGACATACACATAGCCAGGTGCAAAAAGGCTTCCAGGCACAGAGAGCAGCACAAACAGGCAGGAGGCTTTTGAGGAATTGCAAGGGATTGTGGGAAGGGATGGGAGAGGTGAAACATGAAGGGAAAACTGAGGCCAGTAAGGAAAGCTGCAGATTTTATGAGGAGACACTGGAAAGCTCAGAGCAGATAATGCAACATTTCACTTTAGAAAGAATGTGTTGCAGGATCTGGGAGGATAAAAAACAAGGACACAGTGGACTATAAAAACCCACAGAATGATTTTAGGGGAGAAAGCATGTAAAAGAGGAAAGGAGACTGAATTTCACCAGGTAAAATAAGACCTTATTAATTCATACCCTGGTTGCTCAGTGAACATCCCTGGTGCCTCAGACGGCAAAGCTTCTGCCCACAATGCAGGAGAACTGGGTTCAATTCCTGGGTCGGGAAGATCTCCTGGGTAAGGAAATGGCAATCCACTCCAGTATTCTTGCCTGGAAAATCCGATGGACTGAGGCACCTGGTAGGCTACAGTCCATGGAGTTGCAAACTTTCAGTTTACTCAATGACAAAGAATCTTCCTGCCAATACAAGAGACACTGCTTCAATCCCTGGGTGCAGAAACTCACTTGAGAAAGAAATGGCAACCCACTGCTGCCTTGCAAGCCTGCAGAGAGCCTGGCTAGGCCACAGTCCCTGGGGTCAGATAAGACTCCGACACATCTTAGTGATTCAGTTCAGTTCAGTTCAGTTGCTCAGTCATGTCCGACACTTTGCTACACCATGGACCACAGCACATCAGGCCTCCCTGTCCATCTCCAACTCCTGGAGTTTACTCAAACTCAAGTCCATTAAGTCAATGATGCCATCCAACCATCTCATCCTCTGTCGTCCCCTTCTCCTCCCGCCTTCAGTCTTTCCCAGAATCAGGGTTTTTTCAAATTAGTCAGTTCTTTGCATCAGGTGGCCAAAGTATTGGAGTTTTGGCTTCAGAATCAGTCCTTCCAATGAATATTCAGGACTGATTTCCTTTAGGATGGACAGGTTGGATCTCCTTGCAGTCCAATGAACTCTCAAGAATCTTCTCCAACACCACAGTTCGAAATCATCAATTCTTTGGTGCTCAGCTTTCTTTATACTCCAACTCTCTCATCCATATTGAGTACTGGAAAAACCATAGCTTTAACTAGACGGAATTTGTTGGCAAAGTAATGTCTCTGCTTTTTAATATGCTGTCTAGGTTGGCCATAACTTTTCTTCCAAGGAGTAAGAATCTTTTAATTTCTGCAATTACCATCTACAGTGAATTTGGAGCCCAAAAAAATAAAGTCTGTCACTGTTTCCACTGTTTCCCCATTCTAGATGCCATGATTTTAGTTTTCTGAATGTTGAGCTTTAAGTCAACTTTTTCACTCTCCTCTTTCAATTTCATCAAGAGGCTCTTTAGTTCTTCACTTTCTGCCATAAGGGTGGTGTCATCTGCATATCTGAGGTTATTGATATTTCTCCTGGCAATCTTGATTCCAGCTTGTGCTTCCTTCGGCCAAACATTTCTCATGATGTACTCTGAATATAAGTTAAATAATCAAGGTGACAATATACAGCCTTGATACCCCTTTTCCTATTTGGAACCAGTCTGTTGGTCCATGTCCAGTTCTAAGTGTTACTTCCTGGCCTGCATACAGATTTCTCAGGAGCCAGGTCTTGTGGCCTGGTATTCCCATCTCTTTCAGAATTTTCCAGTTTGTTGTGATCCACATAGTCAAAGGTTTTGGCAGAGTCAATAAAGAAGAAGTAGATGTTTTTCTGGAACTCTCTTGCCTTTTCGATGATCTAGCGGATGTTGGCAATTTGATCTCTGGTTCCTCTGCCTTTTCTAAAACCAGCTTGAACATCTGGAAGTTCACGGTTCATATACTGTTGAAGCCTGGCTTAAAGATTTTTGAGCATTACTTTACTAGAATGTGAAGTGAGTGGAATTGTGCAATAGTTTGATCGTTCTTTGGCATTGCCTTTCTTTGGGATTGGAATGAAAACTGACCTTTTCCAGTCTTGTGGCCACTGCTGAGCTTTCCAAATTTGCTGGCATATTGAGTGCAGCACTTTCACAGCATCATCTTTCAGAATTTGAAATAGTTCAACTGGAATTCCATCACCTCTACTAGCTTTGCTCATAGTGATGCTTTCTAAGGCCCACTTGACTTCACATTCCTGGATGTCTGGCTCTAGGTGAGTGTGAGTGATCACACCATCATGATTATCTGGATCGTGAAGATCTTTTTTGTATAGTTTTCCTGTGTTTTCTTGCCACCTCTTCTTAATATCTTCTGCTTCTGTTAGGTCCATACCATTTCTGTCCTTTATTGAGCCCATCTTTGAGTGAAATGTTCCCTGCTGCTACTGCTGCTGCTGCTAAGTCACTTCAGTTGTGTCCGACTCTGTGCGACCCCATAGACAGAAGCCCACCAGGCTCCTCCGTCCCTGGGATTCTCCAGGCAAGAACACTGGAGAGGGTTGCCAGTTCCTTCTCCAATGCATGAAAGTGAAAAGTGAAATTGAAGTCGCTCAGTCGTGTCCAACTCTTAGCGACCCCATGGACCACACCTACCAGGCTCCTCCATCCATGGGATTTTCCAGGCAAGAGTACTGGAGTGGGGTGCCATTGCCTTCCCCTGAAATGTTCCCTAGGTATCTCTAATTTTCTTGAAGAGATCGCTAGTCTTTCCCATTCTACTCTTTTCTTCTATTTCTTTGCACTGATCACTGAGGATGGCTTTCTTATCTCTCCTTGCTATTCTTTGGAACTCTGCACTCACACTGGAATATCTTTCCTTTTCTCCTTTGCCTTTTGCTTCTCTTCTTTTCTCAGCTATTTGTAAGGCCTCCTCAGACAGCTATTTTGCTTTTTTGCATTTTTTATTCTTGGGGATGGTCTTGATCTCTGTCTTCTGTATAATGTCATGAACCTCCATTCATAGTTCATCAGGCATTCTGTCAGATCTAATCCCTTAACTCTATTTATCACTTCTACTGTAAGGGATTTGATTTAGGTCATACCTGAATGGTTTAGTGATGTTCCCTACTTTCTTCAATTTCAGTCTGAATTTGGCAATAAGGAGTTCATGATCTGAGCCACAGTCCGCTCCCGGTCTTGTTTTTGCTGACCATCTCTGGCTGCAAAGAATATAATCGATCTGATTTTGGTGTTGACTATCTGGTGATGTCCATATGTAGAGTCTTCTCTTGTGCTGTTGGAAGAGGGTATTTGCTATGCCCAGTGTGTTTTCTTGGCAAAATTCTTTGCCTTTGCCCTGCTTCATTCTGTACTCCAAGGCCAGATTTGCCTGTTACTCCAGGTGTTTCTTGACTTCTACTTTTGCATTCTAGTCCCCTTAATGAAAAGGACATCTTTATTGGGTGTTAGTTCTAGAAAGTCTTGTAGGTCTTCATAGAACCATTCAACTTCAGCTTCTTCAGCATTACTGGTTGACTTATAGACTTGGATTACCATGATATTGAATGGCTTGCCTTGGAAATGAACAGAGATCATTCTGTCATTTTTGAGATTGCATCCAAGTACTGCATTTCAGACTCTAGTTGATTTTTATGGCTACTCCATTTATTATAAGGGATTATTGCCCACAATAATAAATACAGTAGTCATCTGAGTTAAATTCACCCATTCCAGTCCATTTTAGTTCGCTGATTCCTAAAATGTCAGCATTCACTCTTGCCATCTCCTGTTTGACCACTTCCAATTTGCCTTGATTCATGGACCTAACATTCCAAGTTCCTATGCAATATTTCTCTTTACAGCATCGGACCTTGCTTCCATCACAAGTCACACCCACAACTGGGTGCTGTTTTTGCTTTGGTTTCATCTCTTCATTCTTTCTGAAGTTATTGCTCCACTGAGGTAGCATATTGCGCACCTACCAACCTGGGAGTTCATCTTTCAGTGTCCTGTCTTTTTGCCTTTTCATACTGTTCATGGGGTTCTCAAGGCAAGAATATGGAAGTGGTTTGCCATTCCCTTCTCCAGTGGACCACATTTTGTCAGAACTCTCCACCATGACCCATCCATCTTGGGTGGCCCTAGACAGCATGGCTCATAGTTTCATTGAGTTAGACAAGGCTGTGGTCCATGTGATTAGATTGATTAGTTTTCTGTGATTGTGGTTTTCAGTCTGTCTGCCCTCTGATGGAGAAGGATAAGAAGCTTTTGGAAGCTTCCTGATGGGAGAGACTGACAGAGGAGGAAACTGGGTCCTGTTCTGATGGGTGGGTCCATGTTCAGTAAGTCTTTAACCCAATTTTCTGTTGATGGCTGGAGCTGTGTTCCCTCCTTGCTATTTACCTGGGGCCAAACTATTGTGGCTCAGAGGTTAAAGTGTCTGCCTGGAATGCGGGAGACCCCGGTTCGATCCCTGAGTTGGGAAGATCCCCTGGAGAAGGAAATGGCAACCCACTCCAGTACTCTTGCCTGGAGAATCCCATGGAGGGAGGAGTCTGGTAGGCTACAGTCCATGGGGTTGCAAAGAGTCAGACATAACTGAGCGACCTCACTTCACAAGCTATTGTGGAGGTAATGAAGATAATGGCGACCTCCTTCAAAAGATCCCATGCATGTACTGATGATCTCAGTGCCCCCAATCCTGCAGCAGGCCACCACCAACCCATACCTCCACTAGAGACTCCTGGACACTCACAGGCAAGTCTGGATCAGTCTCTTGTGGGGTCACTGCTCCTTTCTCCTGGGTCCCAGTGCACACAAGGTTCTGTTTGTGCCCTCCAAGAGTCTGTTTCCCAGTCCTGTGTAAGTTCTGGCAGCTCTATAGTGGGGTTAATGACGACCTCCTCCAAGAGGGCTTGTGCCATACCCAGGTCTGCTGCACCCAGAGCCCCTGCCCCTGTGGCAGGCCTCTGCTGACCCGTCCCTCCACAGGAGACGCTCAAACACAGTTCTGTCTCAGGCTCTGTGGGGTCCCTCCGTTGTGGTGCACACAGGGTTTGTTTGAGCCCTCTGAGTGTCTGTGGCAGGAATGGGGTTTGATTCTAAATGCAAACTCACCCCTCCTGCCTCCTAGCAAGTAGACAACAACAACAAGCTAAGAAAATTGATGTCAGTCAATGTCAGTTGAACTAAAATTTACCTTTGCAAAAATAAACAAACAAAAGAGTATTTTGAGCAAGATATTACTGTGCAAACCTGATTGCTGTGAGCTGGTTTTTAAAGAATGAACTCTTTTCCTGATTTTGTTGAACTAGTAGAGTATACACCTACTTATCAAAAATGTCCCTGGATCATTCCAAATGAGTGTTTTGTATTCATTAACACAGATGTGGTAGTTCAGTGATCTTAAAATTTAAAAAAAAAAAAAAAAAAAACTTCATTAAAAATAAGAAAAACTAACACTTTAGAAATTTAGACTGGCCTCTCTCCAATACACGGATTTACTCTCCAAGCTTTAACTGATTTGCTAACTGAGGTTAGCAAGCAATTTTGGAATTGTGTAATCAAAATCTAAATTGATCTTAATAGCCCCAAAGAATTAATATGTCTGCTACAATGTGAGCAATTTATTCCCTTCACACCAGTAGATTCTGGTTCAGTGATTATTAAATTCTGGATTATTTGTAGGAAAAACATTCTATGAACAAGGTTGTCTTTTACATTTGCCTGTTTTGTTTGATTTTGTTTATTTTCATTGGGTCTCTTCCATCCATAGTAAGTCATTCATTTCTCAAATACGGGGCACAGCTATGTGCCCACACTGTGCTATTCATCACTAAGTCATGGACGACCAAGTCTCCTTCAAAGGGATCATCATCTGGTGAGGAATACTGGGGCATAAACAAACCCCAATTAAATGATACAATAAATCCCATTGTGGGAGTTTACTTTTGGGGTGATAGGAATAAAGAAGGGCAAGAACCTAACTGTCCAGAGGATTAGTTTAGGGAAGGTTCCCCTAGAGAACTGACCAAGCAGCTTGATGAAACATTTGAGCAGATTTCTTCTGCATTTTTAGGCAGAAGGAATGAAGACATGAAATTACATTTAATATGTGAGAAAGTATGACTAGTTGAAGTGGACAGAAATGTTTTACGGGGAAAAGATATGAGGGGAAAGGATAGCAATGCCAGTGAGACATCTAGAAAGGAGTTTCTCATTCCAGGCTGCGTGTCTTGTGCTCTACTAAGCTGCTCAGTTGTGTCCGACTCTTTGCACCCGATGGACTATAGCCCATCAGGCTTCTCTGTCCGTGGGGATTCTTCAGGCAAGAATACTGGAGTGGGTTGCCATGCCCTCCTCCAGGGGATCTTCCCAACCCAGGGATTGAACCCAGGTCTCCTGCATTACAGGCGGATTCTTTACCATCTTATTCATCTAGGCAGCTATTGATGCATCTCTTCCCTGATGGCTAGGTAGTAAAGAATCTGCCTGCTCATACAGGAGACGCAGGTTTGATTCTTGGGTCAGGGAGACTTCCTGGAGAAGAAGCTGGCAATCCACTACAGTATTCTTGCCAGGGAAATTCTACGGACAGAGGAGCCTGGCAGGCTACAGTCTATGGAGTCACAGAGTCAGATACAACTGAGTATGTGCACACACACACACACACACACACACACACATTAATTTCACTCTGACTGCCCATTTCTCCAGCCTTGGAAACTTGTTTATTTCAGTCCCATCATTCCCAGGAGATGCTGACCTCCTGACCAAATGACAGAAAAAGGATAGATTCTAGGATTCCCAGAAGTGAAGCCTGATGTCTTTTCTAGTATAGTTTACTGGTTAATGAAATTACGCTCAGCATATCATTACTTTGTATAGACCCCTCCATGGACACTTAGATAAAAATTAAAAAAGGGAACTGAAATTACATATCAATCATTTTAATCACACACACACACACACACACAAACACACACATATACAATGAGCCAACATAATTTTAAAATATGAGACAATGTGGTGGGAAACCCTACCCAAAATTGTGCATGTGCCTGTGTGTATGTGTGTGCACATGTCCATGCTAACTTTCTTTTGCACCCCCCAATCATTTAAACAGAAATAGTGTTTTTGAGATGCATTACCCCTAAAGAAAGATATTATCCCAAAAGTAAGATACTAACCACAAATATGCAGGGACTAGCAGTTTTTGAAAACCTGATTTAAATATCAAGAGCAAATAATGGAAGACCTGGAGCAAATAATTTATGTCATAAATCTCAGAGTGGGGAAGAAGTTAAGATAATGCAAGAGTTATTTCCTGGCCACCCCATGAAGGAGTTGAATCTTCTCAAGGAAGAGAGAGGGATGGAGAGAGAAAGAAGAGAAAAGAGACTAGTGTGGGGCTCCTGGGGTGGGTTTCCTGCCTGAGGCTGTGTCCCAGGGGGATCAAAGAAGCCTGAAAATGTATCTGTGGGGTTGCAGAAGAAATTTAGCCAGAAAAAAAGAAATTTTATTGGAAAAGTCACACCCTTCTTAGAAAGCCAAGCCCTTCTCCTATAGGGAACAGAGAAGCTGACAGGGCAGACCTAACTGAAGGAGGGCCTGAGAGTCTCCAATTATTCCATGGCCATAGAGCAGTAGTTTTTTGCACCTCCAGGAGGGATCCAGAAGAATCTGGAAGACCCAGGATTAGTTGACGCTTATATTGGGACCAGAAGGACACAGTGTTTCAACTCAACACATGTGGCCACAGCAGGAGGAGCAGTGACCAGCTGAAGCCACAGAAGTAAATGGTGATGATCCCATTTCTTTTTTTTTTTTTTTTTTTCATTTATTTTTATTAGTTGGAGGCTAATTACTTTACAGTATTGTAGTGGTTTTGGCCATACATTGACATGAATCAGCCATGGATTTACATGTGTTCCCCATCCTGAACTCCCCTCCCAGCTCCCTCCCCATTCCATCCCTCTGGGTCATCCCAGTGCACCAGCCCTGAGCACTTGTCTCATGCATCCCACCTGGACTGGTGATCTGTTTCACACTTGATAATATTCATGTTTCGATGCTGTTCTCTCAGATCATCCCACCCTCGCCTTCTCCCATAAAGTCCAAAAGTCTGTTCTGTACATCTGTGTCTCTTTTTCTGTCTTGCATATAGGGTTATCGTTACCATCTTTCTAAATTCCATATATATGCATTAGTATACTATATTGGTGTTTATCTTTCTGGCTTACTTCACTCTGTATAATGGGCTCCAGTTTTATCCATCTCATTAGAACTGATTCAAATGTATTCTTTTTAATGGCTGAATAATATTCCATTGTGTATATGTACAACAGCTTTCTTATCCATTCATCTGCTGATGGGCATCTAGGTTGCTTCCATGTCCTGGCTATTCATTTAAATGATGACATTTAAGCTATTCCTGCTTAAATGATTTGGGGGGTGGGGGGTGAGCAAAAGAAAGTGAACACATGGACATGCACACACACATACATGTAAGCATGCACACAATTTTGGATAGGTTTTCCTACCACACTTACTGCAGGACTGGCTACCTGCAAGAGGGTTGGCAGGTTGAAAGATGTACATGGACCAATACAAGCCTGGCCTCAACCCAGAAGCAAGTGGTCTAGGGAGAAGGGATTGAATTGACTAGGTAGCTAATCCAAAGTGAGTGACTTTTAAATCCCAGCTGATTGATTGATGTTGATTTGGCAAAACTGTGTTCTCCAATACAACAAAATGGGCCTCTTGAGCTTGGTAGACCTCAGTAATTTAGAAATAAATTATATTTTGTGCACCTGAATTCATAACTGCACAATTTCTCTTGAGGTCACATGTATTCCATCTTCAAGAAGGCAAGTTGAACACCCAAAGAGGTCTCTTCTAAACTACGAAATATCAAAAAAAACTTAGCTGATAGATGTAAAATCAATGCAGAGAGCTTTGCCTTGGTTGGCAGTCATGAAATACTGTGAAATGAATGGGTCTGTATTGAAATCAAACCAACCAGCTTAAGTTTATTGGCACTTTCCTATAATTCTCTTAAAATTAGATTCACATGTAAGGTGGAAACAAAATAGAGATCTTCAGTTGTTTCTTGAGGAAAGTTGATTCCCCTCTAATCCCTCCTTCTAGAAGGGAGAAAATTGGAGGAGTTGGAGTACATGGACACTTGGTTCTGTTGTTGCCATGGGGGATCTGGGTGGAATATTCTTTGCCCCAGCTATGTGAGGAGTCCACTATAAATATGACTTCCTAATGGCCATATCCATGGTGCCCCTCATTACAAAACCTTGAATGACACTAGTGAGAAGTGCTACAGGTAGAGAAGTGTCAGTCCTGTCTTAAAAGACAAGTAAAATATATGGTGATGCTAGAGGTCCTTTCAATCACACTTTTATAATAAGCCCAACTATTGACACCCTTTTGAGTATAAAAAATCTAGGTTTGTTACCCAACATCCAATGTGCCATACAGGAAAATTCTATTCCACACTCTAAATATCTGAGATGTAGGCTTAATGCCAAGAAGAAAAAAAAGTTGTCAAAAAACCTCACATTACCCTGAACTGTACTATAAAGAAACCAGGTTGGATAGCTGGCTCTGGAAACTTTTTTTTTTTTTTCAGTGTAGTCTTTATGTTTAACTGGAAAAAACAAAATTGATCTCTACAAGTCAGGACATAGAAATAAGTGTGTGATTACTAATTATACACTTAGGGGATTATTCTCCCCAAGATACACATGCCCAACTCACACCAAAATTAATCTGAGTTGCTTTCACATGTGGAAGGGAAAATGGGCTCCCTGGCCGTAACTGTAAAAGTCATGAAATTCACTTACAAGCCCATGTTGCCTCTTAATAATACTCCAACACTGAAGCTCAAGTTTGTTAAGGAGCAAAGACTCAATACAACTATTCACTGTGAAGCCTTCCCAGGAAAAGACCCCAGTGTGTATTGAATATTTTAATATTTTCTTAGAAATGATTAGTTTTTTAATTACTTTAAGTAGGGGGAAAACAACCCTTCGAAAATTATTCAGGGAAAGAGTAAGTTACAACCCTTTCGACTTGAAGGTAGAACTAGAGCATGGGTAGAAACAGGAGTTTGACAAACCCTTCATTTTGCCCTTCACTTTTCAAGCACATTGAATCACATATTTCTTAATGAATGAAATAATGAAATAATATCAACAGACTGGTTCCAAATAGGAAAAGGAGTACATCAAGGCTGTATATTGTCACCCTGCTTATTTAACTTATATGCAGAGTACATCATGAGAAATGCTCGGCTGGAAGAAGCACAAGCTGGAATCAAGATTTCCGGGAGAAATATCAATAACCTCAGATATGCAGATGACACCACCCTTATGGCAGAAAGTGAAGAGGAACTAAAGAACCTCTTGATGAAAGTGAAAGAGGAGAGTGAAAAAGTTGGTTCAAAGCTCAACATTCAGAAAACTAAGATCATGGCATCTGGTCCCATCACTTCATGGCAAATAGATGGGGAAACAGTGGAAACAGTGTCAGACTTTATTTTTTGGGGCTCCAAAATCATTTCAGATGGTGGTTGCAGCCGTGAAATTAAAAGACGCTTACTCCTTGGAAGGAAAGTTATGATCAACCTAGATAGCATATTAAAAAGCAGAGACATTACTTTGCCAACAAAGGTCCGTCTGGTCAAGGTTATGGTTTTTCCAGTGGTCATGTATGGATGTGACAGTTGGACTGTGAGAAAAGCTGAGTGCCGAAAAATTGATGCTTTTGAACTGTGGTGTTAGAGAAGACTCTTGAGAGTCCCTTGGACTGCAAGGAGATCCAACCAGTTCATCCTAAAGGAGATCAGTCCTGGGTGTTCATTAGAAGGACTGATGCTGAAACTGAAACTCCAATACTTTGGTCACCTCAAGTGAAGAGTTGACTCATTGGAAAAGACCCTGATGCTGGGAGGGATTGGGGGCAGGAGGAGAAGGGGACGACAGAGAATGAGATGGCTGGATGGCATCACCGACTCAGTGGACATGAGATTGTGTAGACTCCGGGAGTTGGTGCTGGACAGGGAGGCCTGACGTGCTGCGATTCATGGGGTCGCAAAGAGTTGGACACGACTGAGTGACTGAACTGAACTGAACCGAAAGAGCAAGGGGTGAGACTGTTGCTTGCCATTATTAATAATGGAGAGTTGGAGGGTAAAAACAATAGAAAGAAGGAGACTCATGCTGTACTTTTAAAATAGAAACCTAAATTTCCACTTACTGTACTTAAGCATATTTTTAACTTAATTATTTTCTGCTTGTAGTTTAATACTCATTGGAGAGAAATTAGAAAATACAAGGAAAAAAATAAAACTCGCTCTTAAACTCCACCACCCAGACACTATCAATGTTCGTATTTTCTAGTTTTTTACTATTTTCATTGATATGTTTTATTTTATGAAGGTAGAATTTGGAATCTATGCCATTCTGTATTGCTCTTTTATGACATTTAACATGCATTTTAAAATTCTATTAAACAAGCTGTGAAAACATTATTTTAAACAATTTGATCATTAGAAGCATTATCCTAACCTCTATCTTTCTGTACGATAAATAGACAATAGACAGAAACATTTGCTTTTGTATTGACTTTATATCAATTATCTGAGTATACGCCTATACGCCTATATAAAAACCCATTTTTATAGGTTTTCTCATTTTTTTAACTATTTTTAACAAATAATGCAAGGGCCTGGTGAGACAGACAGTAAAAAAACACTATGACAATTCAATCTCCCTACTACCTTTTGTCCCCAGTTGTCTTCCTCAGAGACAGATTCATTACCAGTTTCTTCCACATATTTTCAGAAAGACTATAGCATGGAACTCTATTTTAAAGATTTTTGGCACATTTTCATTGGCTTTTTCTCCAGCACAATTCTTGACATTAATGGTACCAAGAATGAAGTCAAGTGGGTATAGAATTGAATGGTGATGGATTGCAGTAGCTACTGGTTCTATTTTCCTTTCTCTTTCCTCTTCTTGGAGGAAACAAACAAAAGCCAAGGACCAAAGACAGGTCAATCATAGTAACCTCATCCTTCCCAGCACTGAAATAGTTACAAGCATCATCACCCAAAGGCAATGAGGGACCCTGATGGCTTTAATTTAATATACTCTTTTGGTAGTTATTCTTTCTTGCCGGTAGTTTTCTTTTTTTTTTAATTTTTATTGGAGTATAGTTGCTTTATAATGTTGGGTTAGTTTCTCCTGTACAGTAAAGTGAATTAGCTGTACTACGTATATATTGCCTCTTTTTTTGGATTTCTTTCCCATTTGGGTCACCACAGAGTGTTGAGTAGAGTTCCCTGTGCCATACAGTAGGTTCTCATTAGTTATCTATTATATACACAGTATCAATAGCGTGTATGTGGCAATCTCCCAATGCATCCCTCCCCACATTTGGTATCCATACATTTGTTCCCTACATCTGTGTCTCTTTTTCCGCTTTGTAAAAAAAGATCATCTATACCAGTCTTTTCAGATTTCACACATTATGTGTTAATATATGATATTTGTTTTTCTCTTTATCATTTACTTCACTCTGTTTGACAGTCTATAGATCCATCCACATCTTTACAAATGATCCAGTTTCATTCATTTTCATGACTGAGTAATATTCCATTATAGGCTTCCCTGGTGGCTCAGTGGTAAAGAATCCACCTTCCAATGCAGGAGATGCAGGTTTGATCCCCGGGTCAAGTTTTATTCCCTGGAGGAGGAAATGGCAACCCACCGCAGTATTCTTGCCCAGAGAATCCCATAAACAGAGGAGCCTGGAGGGCTGCTGTCTATGGGGTTTCAAAAGAGTTGGACACGACTTACCAACTAAACAAGGACAATAGCATTTCATTGTATACATGTACCACATCTTCTGATGGCTTTTATGTATTGTGATGGGGAAGGTGGACTTGGCTCCTTGCTGGTACCCTCCCCTGCAAGGCAGCATTCCTGGTGCAGCTTGTGGAAAGAATGAAGCCAAGTCAGAAGAAGCAGAACTCAGAAAGAGAAGAAAGCCCTGAGCATCATAACGTGAATACCTACCTCTACCAGGTGTGATGGTCAGTTACTAAAGTGAGTGAATCCACTTGATTTTTTTTAACTAGTTTGAGGTGTGAGTTAGTTACTTGCAAGTGGAAGAAACTTGATTTCTACAATAAGAGATGCCCTTTTCATGTGTAAATACAACTGACCAGCAGTGAAAGGAACCCATATAGCAACCCTGATGTCAGAGAAAAATACATCTAGAGAGAAGCTCCCAGGAGGACAATCTCTGTGAAACAACATACAGATTCTCACCAGATTTGGGAAATCAAAGCAAAATATACCACAAATGCTATGCTGTGCATCTGGTGTGTGCAGGTATTTGTGCAGAAAGGAAGATGGGAGAGCCCTTGTAGACACCTGATCTGGTGCAGCCTGCAAGGTAAAACTATATAGATTCTGTGCTTTCAAGTAAGCCATATCTAGATTATTATTTTGAGTTTTGTGGGGGTTTTTTTCCCACTTTATCTGAATTAGAGAAAGAACGTAGAGTAACTGAGCTCCAGTAACATATTTAAATATAATTCAAACCAGGCTTGAATTAGAAGGTGGGGTGTATCCATTTCTGGCATCCAAACTGGTTCTTCCTGAAATTTGCGCTTGGAGGACACAGAACCAGCACAGCGCTCATTTATCTACAGATGATGTGGACAGCCCTTGTCCTTGGAAATGGGTTATGATGGACTGAATAGGGAGAATCAACTCAGCTTAACAACAGATGAATATATCTGCATGCACAAGCATTACACACTCATACACACACACATACAAGCATGCACATACACACGGATGCTCACACACTTGCACTCATAAATATGCCAGACTTGACAAGTCCAGCGGCCACCTTTGTGATAATGGCGCTCACTGTGGGAGAGGAAGAAAAAAAACTGGAGTCCAGCCTTAAGCTTCCAGAGTTTCATTTGAACTTGCATTTACACTACCAAAGAAGGAAAATGAAAAATGTGCTGGCACTTTGTCATTTCCTGACAATTAGTATTTGTAACAAATCCCCAGGTAATTTGGACTCATTAATGCTCAGATGCTCATCATTTATTTGCTCTCTTTAGTGGAGCAATTGAGGGTTGGAAGATCTAAAAATGCTCCCCACCCTCCCACATCTCCACATTCTGTCTTTTTGATGTGAATTGTAGGAGCAAAGTAAACAGAGGGCTCTGTTAGAATTTCCCTTTTTACAAATGAGCCATAAAATTGTCCATTAATCAGTCTTTGCTCCCAGGGGCCAGTTTGCATTGTGAAGGTTTCCTTTCCTTTTCTGATCCCCATTTTGTTGAAGAGATTACTCAAAAGAAAGGAAAAAAAAAAATCACACAGCAATAAGCCTAAAGAATAGGCTTAAGAAAACCAGTTTTTTTTTTTGTTTGTTTTGTTTTGTTTTTTAATAAGCAGCCTTTGGCCTGAGCCAGATTCTCATCATGCAGTGCCATTCAAAACTTTAAAATTTACTCTACCCACTTCAGACTTTTAAAAATATAAAATAGTCTTCCCCTTACCAGAGGATACAGTTCTTCTACTTACTCCTACAGATACTACGTGTAGGTCTTTAGCTCCATAAAAAGACCACTCTGGATGTCTGGGGCAAGAATCCACGAGCACAGATATAAGGAAAACTTGGAAGAACTCTGTATTTGGCATTTCAGGGCTTTCTCCAACTTAATTGCTACACGAGGTGTCAGTTCTGGCAGTTCTTGCATTTATCTTTAGGGTATTTCCTTTAAGAGACAGAAGAGGAAATACAGCTCAAGCTTGGAGCTGTTGGAGAGAAGTGGCAGGAGGTATGCCTTTTGGCTGCAGCATCCTTTTGGTGGCTCACTGGTAAAGAATCTGCCTGCAGTGCAGGAGACCTGGGTTCCCAGGTTTGATCCCAGGGTCAGCAAGATCCCCTGAAGAAGAAAACGGCAACCCACTCCAGTATTCTTCCCTGGGAAATCCCATGGACAGGAGAGCCTGGCAAGCCACAGTCCCTGGGGCTGCAAGAGAGCTAGACACGACTTAGCCACTAAACAACAAGAACTACCTCATTAGGCAGCTGCTTACATAGACCAACCTGCCCACCTGTATTTTCCTGGTGAACCAGATTTCTTACCTTCAGCAAAACTCCTCCTCCCAAATACAGACACTCCACAAGTATTGTCAATACATAGGCTATTTAAAAATATTTATTTGTCATTCATTGTAAGCATGATAACAAAAGAAAGAGATTGTGTAAAAACTGACTTGAATGGGACTGGAACAAGAGAATTTTCTTTGTTTGGCTTGGGACTGCTGCCTTTTGTTAGCCTCTGAACCTTCCCTGTCCCTGTTTCTCTAGTTTTCCATTTGTATTTTGTCCTCTATTTACACTAAGCATAAAACTTCCATAAGCTGTCTTAAGGGATTTCTTTATTTTTCTTTACCATTTTTTTCCCCCAAGCTGAACTGTTTGTCTAACCTGGGGGGTTCAGAAGGGAACAGAATAGCCATCAAAATTTTTTATTTCTAAAGCACAGTCACCCTGAGGTTAACTTGGAAGCCAAACAGTATTAAAGTTTGTCTCACAAATGTTGGAACTAAATGCTGCAGGGTGCAGTACCCTGTGTAAAATAGAGCTATTTCACATAGAGGGACCCCTTGTTGATCTGGAAGGAGGCATCTGAGTGTGACTAACCAGGAGAGCCCCTCTTTCGGTCATTAATGCTATTTGGGTATCACTCTTGGTAAATTAAATACATTGGTCTGAATTGATGAATTGTTCCATAAATCTTCTTCTGAGAAAGTAGATGGGCCTCATAATCATTCGTCTTCGTGCGAACTCCACCAATAACATTGCACTTATGCACATAAAATTCCGGAATGTCTGGGCTTGTATTTGAAGTGACTCACTCACACCTAGTGAACCGTTCCTCCCCTTCAGAGACGACAGAAGTGTGAGTTCTTTGAATCATTGATTTCCTTCGCACAAACATGTTGGATTTTGCTAACATACCTTAAGACTTTATTAGCCTACCTGACTTTATATGTCCTACAGGCTTTGGCAGTTTTGCACATTTAATTGAAACACATTGGCTTCCATAAAAGGAACTTGCTTAAATCAGAAAGGAATTTCTCATAATCTCTCTGATATTAACACTTGGACGTTTGACAGTACCTGCTGCATCCCGCGGTGCTGAATTTATGCAGCTTGGGCCTGACTTAGCGTCTGTTTCAGTCAAGCTGCAGGAAATCTCTTGGCTGTCCTGTGGGTGGGGAAGAAGATCAGGTGGGGCGGGGACTGAATGCTGAGCCCAAACTGGAAGCCAAAACGACCTTCATTATACCTATTTTCATTGGCTCCTGCATCACCCAGGAAAATCATCCTGGAAAAGTACTAGATGAAAGACCAGTTTATGTGCCAAGTTTCCCGCTGTGTCTGCCCAGACCTCACCAACATAGATGGGTTACAGGGTTAAGTGACTTAACCCTGACTTACCTCTTGGCTAGCCAACTACTGCTGGGATCCACTGTGAGGCAAATCACACCCCCCTTCTTCGAAACAAATGATGCATTTCAGGAATAACGTTTGCAACCCTGGCCTCATTCTCTGGCAGGACACTGGAAGCCAGAAGAGATCCCTGCTAGGACAAGGTGGTCGGTTCGGAGTAGGTGAAAATCTCAGATAATCCTCATTCCCCATGTAGCTGTTGTACTAATTCTTTCCTTATTGACCTCCACGGGGAGCAGCAAGGTTGTTCTTGAACAGCGAGGCAGGGTTGCAAGCTTACTCACACTTCAGTCAGCTGTACAAGGAAGCGGGTGCCTCCACGTCTCTGTCAGGGCACTAATCTTTCACAAAGCCATCCACATGCATGGAGAAGATGGGAGGATCACCCCAGATGTGGTGCAAGTCAGCAATTCATGCTGTTTCTTGAAGCACTGCATAAATGTTCAGTTTTTCAAGTTTCTTTTCATCCTCACAGTCCTTTCCAAGAGGAGGCCTGGTCTTTGGTGAAGGGGGCTGTGTAGGGTCACATTGGGTTCAGACTGCTGATGGGAAATGGCTTAGGGACTCTTAGTCTGATCCTCTCCTCTATGATTGGAGCACGGTCAACCCACTGGCCCTGGAAGACTTGATCACACTTCTGCTCAACCCCGTGCCTCCCGGTGAGGCTGTGGGTCTCACACCATCCTTGGACCAGGTGATCACGACCTAGGGCCTCAGCCACTTCTCCTCACTACAGCTCTCTCACTGGCAAGTTCATCAGAAAACACCACAGCATGTAGGAGTTACTATATACCTTCCTCAGAAGATTCTGAGAGCACAGCTCAATCCCTGCTTGCCTCTATCCTTGTGGATTCAGATGAAGCTGCCTCTGGCTAAAATGGTGGCAGGGACCAATCTGGGTTTAAAGCACTGACAATTTGTTTTTTTTTAGAAGCCAGAGTTTATTTCTACTTAAATACTCAAACTTTCAGATAGTTAAAAGATCCCAAGATATCTGAGTTTAATTATAATATCAAAGCCAGGTCCTGGCTGTGGCTGTCTCTGTTTTGAAATCCTTAGGATGACTCTGAGCATTTTGATGACTCACTGATTCTTCTGGTCAAGAGTGGTGTTTTCTGAGTTTCCTTGTCATCCATACAAAACCATCCCTCCACTGGTGAGAACAAAAACAATGCCAGAAGCAGTAATTGTCATTGAGAAGAAGAAAGGTAAATGACCAGAGAAGATATGATTCTGAAGAGCAAACTGTTTAATCTGGTATAGAACAAACAGATGAACTTGTAGAATTTGTGTGAAAACCCTTTTTGCTTTATTCTTTGATATCAGGTCCACGGACCACAAACTTGAGTAGCTGGGATCTTAAAAGGTCTTATATGATTAAATGAATCTCCTTGACAACAGTCAAACACCCTTTAAGATGTGGTTCACAACATCTTTTGAACCATTGCATGTGTGCTAAGCCACTTCTGCCAGGCTCCTCTGTCCATGGGATTCTCCAGGCAAGAATACTGGAATGGGTTGCATGCCCTCCTCCAGGGGATCTTCTCAACCCAGGGATTGAACTGGGGTCTCCTGCATTGCAGGCAGATTCTTTACCAGCTGAGCTACCATGGAAGCCTAATACAAATTTTTAAAAGAGATGAAACATCTGAAGCATTGTCAATTTTGAGGGCTTTCTTTAAGGGAAAAAAAAAAAGAGGAAGAAGAGGGGAGGAGGGATAAGGATGCAGTATTATGATACAAAATTAGGTACAAAGATTAATATTCAGTGAAAAATTAAAAAATACAAAATTTTTAATGCTGAAAATTATCATAAACATTTTAAGAACCAAGAAAAATATAATATTTGTGTTACTTTGTTGTCTGGTGCCCATCTATAAGATTTTTCCCCAGTACTTAGACTGTATGTTTTTTTTTTTATTGCTTTTTCATATGGTGATCATTTTTATTATATTTCATAGAGAGAATGAAAATATGAATTTAAGCCTACTATGACAAAATTTATTTGTAATATTGATAGTTTAAAAAGTGAAATTCATCATGAAAACATCTCATTGAGAATGTAATTTAAGTTTGTGAGATTACGTATTGCCAAATTTCTTCTTTGTATGAAAGCTTAATGTTCCAACATTTCAAACTGCCTTATTCAATGACTTATCTTAAATACTCCTTAACTGACACTCTCTAACACTCTCTAACCCAGTTTGCTGTTGATTTCATGCAGTAGTGGAATATCTGAATTTTGAAAATGAAAGTGTTAGTTGCTTGTTTGTGTCAGACTCTGCAACTCCATGGACTGTAGTCCACAAGGCTCTTCTGTCCATGGGAATTCTCCAGGCAAGAATACTGGAGTGAGTAGCCATTCCTTTCTTCAGAGGATCTTCCTGACCCAGAAATCAAACTTAGGTCTCCTGAATTGCAAACTGATTCTTTACCATCTGAGCCACCAGGGAAGCCTATTGAATCATAAAAAAAATAGGAAAATAATTTCATTGTATGACTCTTTTATAATTATATATGCTGCATCATTGACTGAATTTCTGTCAGGATAGAATTTTAATTTTTTGCATATGTATCAATAAAGATTTAATCCTCTATTAAAATTTTACATAAATGATAATAGAGAATTTTTTTTTCTTTACAGACTAACTTCTGGTCCTGTACCTTTCACATCCTGTTTTTCCTGTAGGATCCCTACTAAGAACCAAGATATAAGAATTTTCTGTCTCTACATTATGGTATCACAATAGCAGGTGTGTCAGTGAATTATAATCATGGCTATAATGCAGGATATTTGCATAAACATGCCTCCACAAGAAATGTCTGTGACTTTCTAAATATATTCCGCTAACACCAAAGCAGCATTTCCCAAGTCAACTTGGGAGGGCCCTGCAGCTCAAGTTTCATTAACTTCACCATAAATTCAGCTTTTGGTAGAGCTTGCAAGGTGAATAATTTCAAACAATAGTGTTCCAAGGGTGGAGAGGCAGTGGAAGCAATCTTGTTAGAGTGTGGACAATATAAAGAAGGATTTGAAAACTATGCTAAGACTGATCAAAAGATAGTCTGCATTTTATTATTACCATGAACCAGACATTTTAACCAATGCCAATGATTAAAATATTCCTTCCCTCTAAAAAATGGTTTGTTATTCTAAGTCCAAAACAAGTGTTGTAATAATTACTGGGTTTTAATAATATGTGTGTAAAGTTCAAATTAGTACATTTTTATTATGCATCTTTTCACAAACTTGGAAATTTATTTGTAGGAGTATAAATTATGCAGTGAGTTACCAAAACAGATTCAACTACAAATATTCCTACTAGACATCTCTATTTAGAGATTTATTAAACATCTAAACCCAAGATTTTCAAATATTAATACCGTATCATCACCTCCAAATCTGCTCCATCCACAGTCTTCTTCGTCTCACTTGATGGCAATGCCATCCTTCCAATGGCTCCAGTCAAAAGTCTTGAACGCATTCTCGGCTCTTCTCTTTACTTCTCCATCCAACCAGCAGATCCTGATGGCTCTACCTGTTAAAATGTATCCAGAATCCAACCTTCTCTGACTCCACCGTGACTCTAATATGAGTCCCCACCATCACTCACCTGGACTACTGTAGAAGATTCCATTCTGATCTCCCATCATTGGATTCTGGTCTCCCACCATTGTTATCAGGCATTGGACCCTATGGTTAGCAGTCAGAGAGACCTCTTAAAATCATACACCAGATTACATCTCATTTCTGCTCAAAACCTTCTACTGACTCCCCCACTTCTCTCAAAATAAAAGTAAAAATGTTTACAATGATCTCACCAGGTGTAGGTATTCTCCTAAAACTTTGCATGAATTAAAGAAAGGTGCACAAATTGGAAAAATGATACATAAAATCTTTGTTGTACTAATAATCTTTCTAATAATGTACCCTAAGGACACAATCATGAATCAAAGCTGAATTTGCATTTTATTTCTCACAGTACTGTTTATAACCATCACAATAGATGATGTTGATGGAGTGCATATTACATGCCCTTTTTTAAATGCTTTGTACAAATTGACTAATTTGGTCCTCACAAACCTCCATAAGATATATATTATCATTGCCACCATTTTATAGGCAAGGAAACTGAAGCATTGACAACTAAACCGATTAACAAAGGTCATACAGTCAGGAAAAGGTATAGCCAAAATTTAAACTCAAGCAGTCTATCTGAAAAAATCCTGCTTTAAACTGTTTTGCCAAAAGAGCAAACGAACTAGAAATCATATAAATGTCCAAGTATACAGGTTTGGTAAATAAAATAATGTGTAGCTATAGAATCACTAAGCACAATATCTTCTAAAACTTTAATGATGTGAGAAAATAATTGTGATGATAAGTGAAAATGAGCAGATCATAAATAAAAAGCTATGACAAACGTAGACAGCATATTAAAAAGCAGAGATATTACTTTGCTGACAAAAGTTCATCTTGTCAAGGCTGTGATTTCTCCAGTAGTCATGTACGGATGTGAGAGTTGGGCTATAAAGAAAACCAAGCGCTGAAGAATTGATGCTTTTGAACAGTGGTGCTGGAGAAGACTTGAGAGCCCCTTGGACTGAAAGGAGATCAAACCAACCAATCCTAAAGGAAATCAGTCCTGAATATTCATTGGAAAGACAGATGCTAAAGCTGAAACTCCAAAACTTTGGCTACCTGATGCGAGGAACTGACTCATTAGAAAAGACCCTGATTTGGGGAAAGATTGAAGGAAGGAGGAGAAGGGGACAACAGAGGATGATATGGTTGGATGGCATCACTGACTCGATGGACATGAAAGCCTGGCATGCTGCAGTCCATGGGATCGCAAAGAGTCAGACACGACTGAACGACTGAACTGAAATGATTCATTGAAAGGACTGATGCTGAAGCTGAAGCTCCAATACTTCGGCCACCTGATGTAATGAGCAGACTCATTGGGAAAGGCCCTGATGCTGAGAAAGATAGAAGGCAGGAGGAGAAGGGGACAACAGAGTACAAGATGGTTGGATGGCATCACTGACTCAATGGACATGAGTTTGAGCAAGCTCTGGGAGATGGTGAAGGACAGGGAAGCCTGGCTTCCTGAACTGCATGCTGCAGTCCATGGGGTCACAGAGAGTTGGACATGGCTGAGGAGCTGAACAACAGCAATAGCAATCTGGATTTAACAAGTGCACATGTATACAGATGCATACATATACACACACATAAACATATATACATATGTGTATTTACAAAAGCAAATATCAAAAGGACATTTTAAAAAAGATTATTTCACAATGGCCAAATTCCTAGATGATTGTATTTTCTTCAACATACTTCCTCTTATTTTATACATTTGCTTCTGCAATTGTCTTTATTTTACCACTAGGAAGAAAAACTGACTTAAAAACAGTTAAGCTTTTATGTCTAAAATGTTAATTAAATGACTATGCAAACTCATAATAAAGTCATGAAGATTATAGCAATACATGATAATAGCATAAGTGAAGTTTCCAAACTTCTTTCTTACCAAGTAAAAATTTCCAATTTTTCCCATTCAAATCACAACGTTTAGAAGATCCTATTTACTTGAGAAGAATGCTTTTAATTACTTTTACCTATTTAAGAAATACTTAAAGACATAGAACTGTAAGACTCATAACTTTGCCAGAAATCTTAAAACCAAAACTAAGTAGATTCTTAATTCAGTTAAATTAAACCTAATAACATCACTAGTCTTTTTTAAAATGTTGAAGATTATTTGAAAACTCTCATTCCCACCCTTACAGAGAGCTTTAAATTCAGAACCACTTCTGTAAGTGATAGTGATAAACTGTTAACTGAAATGGCAGAGTAGAAAATTGTTATTTCACTTGAATTTCTCTGTCGGTTTGGGATGCATTTGGCTTTGAGGAACAGAAAACTCACCAAGCAGAGCTGGGCTCCACCAGGCATGCCTGTGCAGACATGTGCTAACTCACTTCATCTTCACCGCAGCCCCAGGAGGAGATGGCACTCCTACAGATGGAGAAAAAGAGGGACAAGGTGGGCAAGAAACACATCCAAAAATATGAAACGGCAGATCTGAGATTCAACCCCAGGTGCTGGACTCCAGAATCACTTCTTTCTTAACCTACATCATCCTATGTACAGAAAAGAGAAGGACTCCGCATGTTACCCAGGAAAGCATTCACCGTGACCCGTGACCCGGGTCTCTACCATGGCTCATGCATGCAGGGAGTTTGTCGGAAGCATAAGGAACTCAGAAGTCAGCGCATTTTTGTTTTTTTTTTTTTTTTAATTTAAAATGGAAGCCATTTGGGACTCCTGCTAACACAGCACTTTCTGTCTTTCTGTCTACAGTAAAATTGAGTGAAATGCCTTCCTCCTCACAGGAAAGAAACCGCAAATGAAGCCAGGAGACACCGTTGCTCTCCTAGGTGAGCTGTTTCAAGGGCAGGCAATTCCTGGTCCATCCATTACCGTGTAAATAATTAAACACCTAGCTTGCGGCCCAAGCTAGGAGGTCTGTGGAGGCAATTTGCTGTAAATATGGGTGAGCACAAACTCACTCAGTCATTAGCTCCTCCTAGTGGCTCTTTGGCCTTCAACAAGAAAGCAGCTGAGGTGTTGCTGTCCTTGTGGAAGGGAAACCCTGATGGATGATGAGCCTGAAGTTTCCTCTGAAGTGACAAGACTCTTTTTCACCTCTCAAGTCACAGAACCTCACTGCTCAGTGTGAGCTGCTATGGCCCTGCACGTGGAAAATGAATTGGAAAACTGACTGCATTTACAAAGCCAGGACAGGGCATGTTACGGTTTACATAGTGAAGTGAAGTCGCTCAGTCGTGTCCGACTCTTTGCGACCCCATGGACTGTAGCACACCAGGCTCCTCCATCCATGGGATTCTCCAGGCAAGAATACTGGAGTGGGTTGCCATTTCCTTCTCCAGGGGATCTTCCCAACCCAGGGATCGAACCCAGGTCTCCCGCATTGCAGGCAGACACTTTAACCTCTGAGCCACCAGGGAAGCCCAAGGTCTACATAAGTGGTTTTTAACCTCAGATGGTCAGGTGACCCATTTTGTATCATGCTATTGAGTCCCAGTACAGTTATTTTCTTTGCTGAAGGTAAATCATCATCATTCAGTTGCTTAGTCTGTCCGATTCTTTGCAGCCCCATGGACCGCAGCACACCAAGCCTCCCTGTCCATCACCGACTCCCGGAGTTTCCTCAAATTCATGTCCATTGAGTCAGTGATGCTATCCAACCATCTCATCCTCTGTCATCCCCTTTTCCCCCTGCCTTCAATATTGCCCAGCATTAGGGTCTTTTCCAATGAGTCATCCTTTTGCATCAGGTGACCAAAGTATTGGATTGGACCTTCAGCTTCAGCATCAGTACTTGCAATGAATATTCAGGACTGCTTTCATTTAGGATGCACTGGTAGGACTTCCTAATAGTCCAAGGGACTCTCAAGAGAATTCTCCAGCACCACAGTTTGAAAGCATCAGTTCTTCAGCGTTCATTCTTCTTCTGGTCCAACTGTCACATCCATACATGACTATTAGAAAAACCGTAGCTTTTACTATATGGACATTTGTCAGCAAAGTAATGTCTCTGCTTTTTAATACCCTGTATAGGTTTGTCATAACTTTCCTTCCAAGGAGCAAGAATCTTTTAATTTCATGACTGTGGTCACCATCTGCAGTGATTTTGGAGCCCAAGAAAATAAAGTCTGTCCCTGTTTCCATTGTTTCCCCATCTATTTTCCATGAAGTGATGGGACCAGATGCCAAGATCTTAGTGTTTTGAATGTTGAATTTTAAGCCAGCTTTTTCACTCTCCTCTTTCACTTTCATCAAGAAGCTCTTTAGTTCCTTTTTGCTTTCTGCTTTTGTAAAGGTGTTGTCATCTGCATATCTGAGGTTATTGATAGTAGAAACATGAAAAATTAAAAAAAAAAATACATTGACAGTTTACATTTGACTTTTAATTCTGTCGTGCTCTTAGATGTGAATGAAGACATATACGCCATGCTTTAGTTTAATCACTTCAAGTAACATAACAAGGCACACCTATCAAAAAAAGAGGAGAGAAAGGAATAGGGAAAAAATTAAGAAAGGTGTCCAGTTTCCCAGCTTGCCCTCTTGCTCAAGTCTAATGTGGAAGCTCCTTCACATTATGAACAGACAGATCACTCACAGACTGATGCATGGGTTCACCCTGCCCTAGACCTTCCTGGATTAGGTGAAGAAGCCTGTGTTTGAGTTTCAAGGGACATTCTGGCAATAAAGCAAACAGAAGGAGCTGAGTTGTCAACAGAGCCTCCGTGCAGAGGGGTCATCATTAATAAACTTGAAAGCCGCTTGAATAAACCTAAAACCCAAACTGAAATAGTCTACCCACAGGTAATCCAGGGCAGTGGCCATAGGCAAATCTAAATGGTATCAAAAAAAGTAATTAAGGGGATCTCTTTATTCTATTAGATTGCAAGTATAATCAAATGGGAAGACATTCCAGCTACCAATCTTGCTACTGTGAGTCTGACAACATCATTTCATACATGATCCATAATCTACTCCACACAAGGTAAAAAAAAAATATGTACTATCTATTTTATGATTGCATGAACAGGGATTCAAATTCCAACTCTTCTTTCCTAGGAAGCTGATCCTAGGAAGCTGATGTACTTGAGATAGCAAAGTTATTGCAAATATTTTTGCAATGGTATTGTTTAGATATACAAAAACACATACATGTTTGCCCATACGTGTTTCTGCAAACACATACATGCCCACACTGCCCTAGGGCTGCTGTAGAGCTCAAAGAATAACTCATGCCATCTCAGAAGCCCCAGAAAATCAGCAGCTACACTGGAAGATCTTTAGTAAAGAAGATGGTGTCTAGAAAGAAAGTATAGACTCTGGAGTCAGAAATAAATCTAGGTTAGTATCCTTGCTCTACCCTTGAACACTGTTTCCCCTTAAGCAAGCTGATGACATCTGTAAGCTCCAGTCGAAAAGAGCACCACTAATCCCTAATTCACAAATCTGCCTGTGGGAACGAACTGATCCCATATATAAACTGCTTAACTGTGCCTGGCACAAAATAAGGCTTCAAAGTGCTTAGTGTCCTGCTAGTTTCTCTTCTTGACAAGTTCTTGTTCTGGAAGATTTCCAGGGAGGTAGGTCAAAGTGGACATGCTCAGAAGAATACTAAGGTCCCTGGAACAGTCTTTCCCTTCAGATAGTACTGTTGACTGATTGGGCCCTCCTAGTAAGATTTTTTTAAATCATGCTTTGCGGTATTCTTGGGCTTTGTAGATCAGTATTTTCCCACTCAGCCTATACTTTTTTGGAGTCTCTGAATCTTTCCTAGTTTTCGCTACAGGTCCTTATTCACTCACTCATTCATTTATTGATTCGCATGTGCTAACCTTGGGCTCCCTTGTGGCTCAGGATAAAGAATCCACCTGCAATGCAGGAGACTGGGGTTCAATCCCTGGGTCAGGAAGATCTCCTGGAGAAGGGAATGGCTGCCCACTCCAGTATTCTAGCCTGGGGAATCCCATGGATGAGGATCCTGGAGGGCTATAGTCCACAGGGTCGCAAAGAGTCAGACATGACTAAGCAACTAACACACACACGCACACACGTGCTAATCTTATATTGGGAATATATGGTGTCTAAGGCAGGCTTGGTTTCACCTTCTTGGAGCTCATATTTTTGAGGAAGAGACAGATAGAAAAGAGATACCCAAGCGCATAGTAGTTTAGTTATTACTCGGGATATTGTGGTGAGTGTTGTGATGGGAGTTGCAGGATAGCTTGGAGATGAAAGCGTTGAGGTGCTAGTTGCCATCCCAGAAGGGATGGTCAACGAGGCCTCCAGGAGGAGGAGGCGGTTAAGCCAAAGGAGATATGGACTTCCTGGGAGAGGAACAGTTTGTACAAAGGCCACAAGCAGGAAGCAAAACCAGAGTAGCTGCTCCATGGGACCTTCAAGAAGGAAACAGTGGGGCATAGGGTATGTTGCCAGATTCTGGATTCTACTCCACTATTCTAGATTCTCTGCTCTAGATTCTAGTTCACTGTTATAATCTTAAACTCCTTCCTGAGGATTTAGTTGCATCATCTTCTCAGGATAGCTTTCTGTGGCTTTGACCTCATGTATATATTTAAAATTATCTCATTTTACGTCAAAAGGTCTATTTACTAAGGCAGAGTCTTTTTCCCTTAACTGAAAAAAATCAGAGATAAGTGTTGCCTGAATACCTACTGTCTTGGAACCATGTTCTAATGTCTAATCTATACAGGTTGTGTGGCTTCATTAGTCTTGTTAATGAAAAAGAAAAACGTGAGCTATGTGTCCAGGTTCCCAACCTCACTGCAGGAAGCCCATAGCCCACTGCCCTCCTGCTGATACTGTGAATGCAGCCTCAGGGTGGTCTCCGCTGTCCTCCACACACCCATCTGCTGGGGAAACTTCCTTCACATTCTCCAGGGTACACAGTGCTTCCAGAGGTAGACTCTTCCCTGGACGTGAGCCCTCAAGTCTGCCAAGGTCAGCTCTGGGGAAAGGTCTGTGAGGCTGCCTGTTTTGAGAGGAATCTTCAGCCAGCTTTTCCTCTCCCAGGGCAGCACTGAGTTTTCTTCCAGCTGATCTTTGGAAGACATCACATACCCCACCTTCTTTGCGAACCACATCCCACCTTCCTCTCCTTCTCTCCTCTTATTTCCTCCCCCTTCCCTTCACCCCACACAGATCTTGTGCTGATTGACTCATGGCCAGGCGTGCGTACCAGGGAATCAATCAAAAGATGGATGGATTGTTCCTGAGCAGAACAGCTCTTTCCTCTCCTCCACAAGGCTGCTGCCTGTGACACTTCCTACATGCCCAGGCTCAGCCTGTTTGGATGGCTCCCATCTCCTCCTATCAGTCTGGACTAGGGCCGGCATCTGGGCACTCAGGGATCCAGCATCTGCTGCATGGAGTCCTGACACTCTGCCACATCAACACTGGTCTGGTCCATTTTCCTTAGCACTTCTCCATCGTACGGGTACTGCCCCTGCTGTCTCTCTCTCTCCCTGTGTGAACAGGTTCCCAGTCAGAAAGGGTTCCCTAATGCCTTAGTTTCTAGCAGCACGCAACTTGCAGCCTTCAGGCTAAAGGATGCTGAATCAGCTCAGAGCCTTGGTTCACAAAGAGCAATTCAGTTCAGTGCAACCTTTACACAGGTTTCCTTGCAGATTGTACCTGCCGGCTTTCGCACTGTCTTTCTTTTTTGATTTTCCTGACTACCTTTCCTCCTTCCTATGAAAGTAGAATGGGCCCAAGGACCTGAGGCCATTCATGCATGTATTTCATTTGGACTTGGTTAAAACTTTTATCAAGCCAAATTCTTCCCCTTCTGTCTAGAAAAATGAATCCCTCTCTCACTGTCTCTTTTCCCACACTGATATTTCTTTTCTGGTTTTAGCTTAGAGATGGCTATCCCCTGGTAACAAGGCTGCTGCTTACAGTATATCTCAACTCATGTCTATGTGTCCACTATTAGGAAACACAGAAAACCACTAAAAAGTAAATTTAAAAGTCATCCATTTTTAAAGAGCAGGAGATCTCATTTATTCACATGTCAAAGTCACCCTTACAGTGGTTTTCTCTGCATTAGACACACAAAGACTAAGCAGATAGAAATAAGTAATTTTTTTCTTTTATAGATACATAAAAGTGATATCACTTTACCCAGCAATTTCACCTCTAAAATGGACAAAAACATCAAAATGTGTGTATGAAGGTATTCATTATGACCATCACCATGTGCTCTGTGCTGACTCTTTGCAACTCTTTGGACTGTAGCCCGCCAAGCTCCATGGAAGTTCCCAGGCAAGAATACTGGAGTGCATTGCCATTTCCTTTTCCAGGGGAACTTCCTAACCCTGGAATCGAACCAGCTTCTCCTGCAACTCCTCATGTAGAGTAGACTCTTTACCACTGAGCCATAGGGGAAGCCATCACAAATTAGAGTCAATTTTAATCCCAAAGAATACTAAATTGGTTAAATACATTGTGGGATAACTGTGCAATGTAATACTACAAGCGTATTAAAAATACTGACATATGTACATTTGAATTAATATACAAACATGGTCATGGAATATTGAGCATGTATAGTATGATGAAACTTTTGAAATAACATCCAAAATATTAAAAATGCTTCTCTCTAGGTGGGTCTTTTGTGAATAATAGGTATTTTTAGCTTGTCTGAATACATTAATCTTTTACAATCAACACTTATGCTCATGAAAAAAGTTAATAGGAAAAAATGCATAAGAGATAGTATTTTCCATATCATTATTTTTCTCAAAAATAATAGTTAATGGCACTAGGTACCACTGTGTAGTTAACTATTTCTCAGTCTCAGCTCCTTTAGTTTATAGAGGTGGGGGGTAGTGAATGTGGCTCAGAGACAAGAAGTACTTGCTAATTTATGAACAAGCCTGAACTAGAATCTCTATCCTGTTTCAAAGGTCTAAACCCTAGGCTGCTTTGCAGGTGTTATAAATCCAGGAATTTTAATGATAAATTATGAGTGCAATGTGTATATGTATATGTGTGTGATACACATGGATACAAAATACTACATTATTATTTTTAAAACAGATTTGAGTTTGGTTTATAAAATAATTTACAACAGCAAATAATTTTAAAGAATTTATCACTTAGTTGTGTGTGGCTCTTTGCCACCCCATGGACCATAGCCCACAGGGCTCCTCTGTCAGTGGAATTCTCTAGAAAGGAATACTGGAGTGGGTTGTCATTCTCTTCTCCAGGGTTTCTTCCTGACCCAGGGATCAAACCCAGGTTTCTGGCATTGAAGGCAGACTGAGCCACAAGGGAATTCCCCATCAAATAATTGGTGGTTCTTTCCCTATGGACAGATCCTAATTACCATTGAATTTTTGAATCTGAAAACCATTTTCTACTCTAATCTCATCTCAACTTTCTCTGTATCAGTTGTTCTCAAACTGTGATCTATAACTGGTAGTATCTGCATCAAATTGTAAGAAATGCCAATTTTTGTGCTTTACCCTAGACCCATAGAATCAGAAACTAGAAGGTGATGAGGGAGGGGGCACTTAAGTCTTCTTGGGTGACTCTGATGCCCACTCAAGTTTGAGAACCTCTGCTTGATGTACACGCCAGCAAGGTCAAGAGGCAAAACCAAGAGAAGTAAACACCAACCAACAGAAAAATTATACTGGTCATTATTTCTCATTTGTATTTTCCTTCCTCAAATTGCCTTTCTTTCTGCCTAAACTGCCTCCTCTTCCCCCAGATAGTCCTAAGTAATTGTAAAGAATGTGGATTCCAGCATCAGATTGCCTGGGCTTCAATCACAACTGTATCACATATTAGCTTCATGCTGCTGCTGCTGCTGCTAAGTCGCTTCAGTCGTATCCGACTCTGTGCGACCCCATAGACGGCAGCCCACCAGGCTCCCCCGTCTCTGGGATTCTCCAGGCAAGAACGCTGGAGTGAGTTGCATTTCCTTCTCCAATGCAAGAAAGTGAAAAGTGAAAGTGAAGTCCCTCAGCCGTGCCCAACTCTTAGCGACCCCATGGACGGCAGCTTACCAGGCTCCTCCATCCGTGGGATTTTCCAGGCAAGAGTACTGGAGTGGGTTGCCATCGCCTTCTCCATTAGCTTCATGACTTTAAGCAAATTTCTTAGCATTTTGTGATCCTTTCCTCATCTATAAAATGGAGTGAAAATCATACCTATCCCCTGGCACTATTGTACAGATTTGAGTGTCTGACTCTGGTAAATATATTTAAGCTGTCTCTATTATTCTGTCCACAGCCCAAGTTACAGTCGGTTTTGGGTCTATCCCTTTAGAAACCAAATGTAGTCTGAGTGTCCACCATTCCCATTCACATTTCCAGGCCTTGTATTTAGTGTCCTAGTTTTTCTAGGTTGGTAATGTAATTTTCTTATATTCCTCTCTGCACTAATGATTTAATTGCCTGTGAAGAGTTGAATTGCATACATGTGTGCACCTTTGCTTCAGTTGCATCTGACTCTTTGCAACCACATGGATCATAGCCAGCCATGGGATTCTCCCAAAAAGAACACTGGAGTGGGTTGCCATGCCCTCCTCCAGGGGATCTTCCCAACAAAGAAATCGAACATTTCGATCTTGCATCTTGCATCTCCTACATTGCAGACAGAGTCTTTACCACTGAGCCACAGGGGGTTGAATTGTATCCTCCTAAAAACATATGTTCAAGTACTACATACCTGTGAATGTCACCTGATTGGAAATATTACCTGTGCAGATTTAATTAAGACAAGGATGTACTGGATTAGAGTGGATTTTAGCCCAATGACTTGTTCTTCAAAGATGAGGAAGACATGGACACAGACACAAAAAGAAAGAATGTTGGAGGATGCTGCCTTCAGTCAAGTAAAGTCAAGGTTGCGCGGAACCATCAGGAGCCAGGAAAGGGCAAGGAAGCAGCTACCCCTAGGGTCTTCAGAGAGAGCATAAGCCTATCAGTCCCTTGATTTGGGGTTTTGGACTCCAAAATTATGAGAAAACAGAGTTTTGTTGTTTTAAGTTGCCTACTTTGTCATAATTTGTTATAACTGTCCTTGGAAAGTAGGATATTAATAGTCTGATATATGGGCCCTGCAGTGGATACATTAGTATCCACTTATCCAGAAGACATGGCTTCACCATTTTCAGTGGTACAGAGAATAATCATGAGCCCTGGACTTGAAGTCAAAAGCCCTGAATTTAAATCATAATCCTAATACTTTCTAGCTATGCAAATCTATATGATTCCTTAATTCTCTGAAATTAGTGTTTTAATATGTAAATTCTCCAGATAAAATACAGAACACCCAGTTACATACAACTTTCTGATCAATAACAAATAATATTTAGCATAATTATGCCCCATGTAATTACATCTCAGGGAACACACTTATACTAGATAATAAATATTTATGTAAAATTTAACATTAACTGGGAGTTCTGCAAATTTTGCGGTTAAATCTGAAAACCCTACTCACATGAAAATATACTTAAGAATATCTAACTTGCACTCTTTTGCACAAATCACAGGGAAAATCGTATGTGAAAATGTCTGTTACTTTATAAGTACTTGATAAATGCAAATAATGATAAACCAGCAGAATAATCTTTGAGAGATTCAAGTAGAGAACAGAAGTTATTTCATGAAGGAGCTCTCAGGCCATCACTCAGAATTCTACCTGTATCTAGTTTTCATAAGCTTGATTTCTCTGGTTTAATTAGAAGAAGGAGGTTGAAGGTAGTGACAGGTAAGATTGTGGGCAGTGGTCACAGACACACAGTTACAGTATATCTATAATTATGTATTTATATCTGTATTTTATGCTTGTTCTTTACAAGTATGTATACTTGGAAGTTAAGGATAGAAAAAGCAAGTATAAAGAGCACACACAAATACTTGGAAAACTATAGTTTGGGGCCAGTTAACATAGGGGGAAAAGCAACCTTATGCAGCAGGATAGCTCAAGCATATCATGCTTTCATCAATCACAGTACAGTGATTAATGACAATAATTACAACTCTGTGTCATCAGATAAAGGTTGTCTTCTGTTTGTTATGCTGTTTTTGTGACAGCAAGGCTGCATGTAGCATTTCAGAAATATTTTTCTCCAAAACAGAAAGCTAAATATGTTTAGGCACAAAAGAGTGATCTTCACTCAACAGGACATGTTGCTCCACAATGGATAAAACGTTAGCAAATTTTAAGAGTGATCTGGAGATATAGGGCCTTAATCCCAACATTTGATGTGCTGGTAAAAAGTTCCAGGATTTCAGATCCTTGGGGAGCCCCTCAACTGACAAGGAAAGAGTGGTTACTTATTTTCCTCCACAGATAGCTGGTCTGTGAAGAGTGTTTTTAGATGACTAAGTGAAAATAGAAATATTGTGCAATTCATTAACTAATGGTTAGTACAGAAAAGTGACAATAATACAAGGCAGAAAAGAATACTCTTAAAGTCTAATGGAATCACATTTTTCCTACCTTGAAGCAACAGAATTTGATTCCAAGCACAGTGCCAATGTTTATGAACCTAATATTTGCAGACACTTTCAATGGTTAATTATTGAATAAAAATAAAATGGAAAAATATAGTCTTTCAACTCAAGAGCCGAGTAAGTAAGATGACAAATATGCAACCATGAGACCATCACAGACTGTTAGACCTATAATAAGGAAATTTTATAATTTAAGCCTACAGTTTCCAAATCTGTTAGATAGTAGAAACTTTTTTTTTTTTTTTAATTTCAAAGAATCTCAGTTAATGTTCAGTGGAACACACTTTGGAAAACATTGAACTGCAGCATACACATCACTATTGTCTGATCCCTGCCTAACTTTTTTGCATCATCTCTGCCCTCTGCTTTCCAAATCTTTTGAGCTTGAGGCATGTTGGAATATTCACGATCAAGTTTTGGAAGCAATGATTCTACAAAGTGGGATGGGTATAACACAGGGAAAATATTAAAATGTATTGTATATTAAAAAAACTCAGAATTTCTGTTTATATTTAATCTACATATTAAAATAAAATAAATTGCATAGCTATCTAATACACAGACTAAAATCTGTACTTATACATAATTTATAAATTATATTTATATAATGAGAGTCTATGCCTAAAATATTTTTCCTAAAAGGGGTGTGCAATTAAAAATAAAGGGACCACTGCTCTAAAGATTTTGAGACGTCTTTTCTTATACTATTCCTATTCCCATTGCCTTTTTCGTGTTCATGTATAAGTCTGTTCCACCAAACCACAAGTTCTTTAAAACATCTTTGTAGACCCCTGAGCTATTATAGCATTAGGGATTCTATAAGTATTTTTTTTAATAAATTGGCAAGTGAGCAAATGAATTCCCAAGCCTGGGTGCATTGTCTGAATCACACACAAAGGAAACCTGAAATAGAAAATCACCTTACTGCCAATTTACATTCCTTCTTGCCAAATTCATAGCCTACCCAGCCAGATACTTTTTACCTTGCATTTATTTTTCACAGAGGATAACTGAGAACTTTTCTCTTCATATCCATTCCTGTCTCATCTTCAAAGCTTAAATCAATGAGAATGGAGAAGATAATCCCAGCTAGAAATTAGAAGCTATGGGAACATGTAAAAATTGTAATTATTTATGGTGGAAAAGATAATTAACTGACAGATGCCTTGCCCTAATTATAACACTCTGTCAATTACTTGGCCCCATTTATCAAGATCTCCAACTTCTCCAGATCATTTTGCTGCTCAAATTAGTATGTACAGGGATATTTTTTTTTCCACTCCCTTCATTAGACTAATGTGCTTCTCCTCTTGGAAGTTTAGAAATGATTATAGAATCTTGTTCCACTGCATAACACTTCCCCAGGCACTTTCTCATGTAAGAGAAAGGCTTTGAGATATCTCTCAAGATTATCCATGTCTGTATAGATTGATCATCTCCTATATATTTTAATTATATTGAGTTTAAAAAATGTAATATAAAGATATGTCCAATTATTCAAAGTAAAGACTAAAGAAAAAGAAAGACCAGCAGGAGAGGATTGTGTTAGAGAAAGATTTTCTCTTATTGACAAGACCTATGGAGTATTTAGAAATAAGAAGTAACACCCACACTTTCAGGGTAGAATAAAAAAGTCTAGGATTTTTTTCATCTTTAAACTTACCTGGAGGAAAAAATCAATGATTTTTCAAGGTCCTTTCAAACTGATCAAGGAGGGGAACACTGGCTATGCCTGAAGATCACCAAGGATATGGAAGAGACATGGTAATGATTTATGCATTTGTTTGCATTTTGTCTTATGCCACAGAGTGAAGAGAGGAGGGCTAGTTCTGTCTTGAATTATGACTTAGAGAAGGTATTGAGTTGTGGGTTGGTGAAATCACACCCAGAATACCATGGTCAAGTTGGGGCATCACAGCTGCAGAAAGAAGGCAGTACATAATTTGGAGGGAGTTCAGAGACAAGCAAGGGGAGTGATAAAGGTATTGGAAGACATAACTTATGTGGCAAGATTAATGCTCCAGACTATCTATCCATACACATAGCTTGCCAGAAGGATGACTAAGGTGATGACATGATAATACTTGAAAAGCATAAACAACCAAGGTGCAGGAAGATGACTAGTGTTGGAGATACTCATAACTTACAGGGATGAATAATTAATGTTTCCAAGGGCTGGAAAGGAAGGGTTAGTGTGAATATCAGGACACAACTGTGCTCTCGAAGTAGTTAATTAAACTGACTGGGATTTTTGTTGTTGTTGTTTTTCTTTGTGTCATCAGAATTATTGGTTGTTCCTAGATTATATGATGTGCTGTAGAAAGAAGGAAAGAAATAGAGTTCAGGTAGTGGAGGGTAAACCCACAATTATTATGCCTTCCTGGGACCACAGTCTCTTGAAGGAATCTGCCTGGTAAAACTAACCAGATTACTTCTTGTAACTGTAATGCCCAAACTTCTGTGAACAACAGGAAACAGTATTTTGACATTTTTCCATAACACTTTATGATAGGTATATAAGTCCTTCCCAGGTGGCTAGGTGGTAAAGAATCTGCCTTTCAGTGCTAGAGAGAGATGTGGGTTCAATCCCTGGGTCAGGAAGATATCCTGGAGAAGGAAATGGCAACCTTCTCCAGTATTCTTGCCTGGAAATCCCCTGGACAGAGAAGTGTGGAGGGCTACAGTCTATGGGGGTGCAAAAGAGTCGGACACAAGATAGCAACTGGATGTTTCTAAGTCATTCATCATCCTTTTAATAAATGCTAAAGTTTAAAAACATAACTTGACCAAATATTTTTTCTCTTTCAAATATTCTTATCATTCAGTGGTCAGCAAATTTTCTTTTGTAAAGGATTATAAAGTAAATATTTTAATATATGCATGTCACGTGGTCTCCATAAATAATCTGCTGTAACAAAAATCAAGAAAATGCAAAATACAAGCAAATGGGAGTGGTTGTGTTCTAGTAAAACCTTATTTATAAACGCATATTTGAATTTCACATTATTTTCATGGGTCACAAGATATTTTTTTCTTTTGATTTTTCCAAACAATATATTTTTTTAAATATTTTTAGCTCAGGGATGGTATAGAAGTAGGAAGTGAACTGGTTCTTCAACCTAATCAAATGTATGAGTGGTATTTCCCATATTTCAAATCACATTATTTATTATGGGATTAAGCAACTTTTGATTCTAAAGTTCACATTAAAATTTCTGAATTAAAGGAAGTTAGGGAGAAAATATCCTTCGGCCACAATTGGACTGACAGAAATTTATGGAAAGCAATGATGATGACTTTGATGGTGACAAGAAAAATATATCATCATTATATGGAATTAACCTGAGGCCTCTGTCAGTTACCAACCACTTTTACTTCATAGAAATAATTAGGTAGTTTTCTCAAAGAGAACAAGGGGAATAACACATATAAATGTCTGCCAACTCTACACTTTTCTTTATCCAGGTTTCCCTAAAAAAAAAAAAAAACAATTTCTCCTTCTGTACCACAAAAGAGGAATAGAAAATATTAATTCTTTTTCAGCCACTGTAAGGATATCTGTCCACTGTAAGGATAATCAGTGGACAAGGCATTGTCATTTCCATTTTCTTCTGAGTCACTAAAATATGGATGAAATGATACTAAAATATGAAAATTAAAGCTACCAAGAGCTTTAGAGTCATGATTACAATTAATCAGATATTCCTATAAATCAGAATGTACATCAAAATGGCCAATGTGGAACACTGTAAAAATGAATAACAATCTCAAAGATTAAAATTTTCAGGCTGAAATGGTCATCTCAGAGGAATGACTTTCTTAAATTGATGCTTCCAGCTCAGATGGTGACTCACAGGTGAGGCAGTCTAACTGTACGTGTTATTTTGTCTGATCGAGAAAACAATGGCTTTAGTGTTGAATGCTTTCAATTCACTTGAGTAATAAAGGCACACAACTAAACACATGTTTATCTTTGCAACTAGATAGAAATGATTTTCCCTTTCTACTTTATAGAGTTTAGTAAAAATAAGTTGGGGACTTCACAACTCCAACTTTCCTCAGCTTTATAGAACAGCTTTATGTTTTTCAATGTCTTTTAATAGGTTTACAGCATCAAAGCTAGCAATGTTTAATAAAGCCAATAAATAACTGCATTATAAACTTGAATGTTTATGTTGCAAAAAGGTAACAAATTCACCCTTGGTGGGAGGAAACATTTTACAGTACATGCAAGAAAGAAAGGAGATGAAAAGCGACTATCTTTTAACAGTTTTAAGGCTAGTTGAATTACTACCATTTTCTAAATCACATGAAGCAATAAGAATTTATAATAAAAGAATATTGCCTCTGTGAAATGGATTGCAGATTTTGATCACTGCCTCTAGCTTAACCACATATTCCCTATCTCTACAGATAGCATGCAGTAAAATGAGAAAATATTGTTGATTCTGAAGAAAATGCATACTAATTTTGATAAATTTATATGGGTTACAAAATAAAATTTGATTAGTTTCCAAGTCTCTAGGAAAATAAATTGGAAAATACATAAACATGAAGATACACTGAAGTTTAAGCACAAGTGGGATTAGTTGATTCAAAGGATGATGTATTAAAACAGTGACACAACAAGAAGGTGCCCAGGAGAGTAGTGATCAAGAAGGTACAAAATACATGAATGTAGAGGATTGACCACGAATATTTTATGTCTTGTTCCACTTCTAGATGATCAGAGCCAAAACTGAAAAATATTGCAAAAAGGAAGCTTTAGTCTAATGTTTAAAATCATAGGGTTGGGAGTCTGGATCCAGACCCAAGCTCTGATATTCACCTGCTGCACATCTTTAGGCAAGTTACTTAACCTCTCTGTGCATTATCTCATCTGTAAATGGGAGGAGTGCATCCCACCCATGAAGTTATAATGAGGTACTGTCTTACATGTTTTACCTGTTTGGAAGTAAAAGCTAAACACTCATTTAATAGTGAAATGAGAGTTTATCTTGGCACTCTATCGTGTCTTCTCTGTTTATCAGCCAAGTCCCCCTAGACTCACAGCAGCCTTTTGCCCATCTTGAATCCCTCCACAGGCAGGTTCATCCCTGGTGGATCTGTTCCCTCATCCTTTCAATAACTCCTTCCCTTTCATCTTATCAAATCTCACTTTACCTACATCAGTTTGCTAAATCTGATAAGCTGCTCATGGCTAACCTCTTTGAAACTATGCTCTGGATAATCTTTACAATGCCAAAATCTTTCCATACAGCATGTCATTTAATTTAACTTACACCTGTGGGGTAAGGACTGTTTGTCATATGAGAGCTAAAGAAAGTGATGCTCAATGTTAATAAATTATACAAGATCAGAAAACCAGCAGCAGGCAGGGTCTAAATAAAGGCTCGAGGAGCTGGGCTGGCCCAGTCCACCACAGTGTACCCACACACTGCAAATCAAATCTGGGATGATGTGGAAACTCATTGCTCTGGTTCCACCCAAAAATTCTAACAAAAGCCTCTGCAGATCACCCTTCCACTCCAAATTCCAGTTCCCAGCACACTAATGGAGACGTGTTAGAGGGAAAAAGAGAGTTACAGACACTGCCCTTATCCTCAGCTACTTACTTAGGAAGTCAGATGACTAAGTCTGCAATCCTCAAGTGTGACCATTAGTCTAATCTTTGCATTTTCAGATTTTAAAAAGTTGTCTTCTCACTGTCACTCTATGCTGTAAAACCTCACAACTCATGAATTCTGCTTTCATTTGGAAATGACTTCTCAGACATTAGCCTTCACACAAGTAGAGTCAAAAAACAAAATTAAAGAAGTGTATATTACTCTCCTCCTCTGATAGAGATGCTGACCTGCAGAGGCCAGCTGGTTTAAGCCACCATATGTGAATGCACCCCACCCGCCCAGTTTTCTTTCTCTACATTCTTAGTCATTCATTTGCCTATAATTCATCATAGTGTGTTTAATTTAAAATTAATTCCCCAGCTAATTTTAAGATTTATGGCCCAGTCTTTGTCTCACAACGCTGACTACACTGAGAAAGGAACTCAACTGAAAAATAATGAATCTGGAGTTTTAAACTGTCTTCACATTGAGTTGCAATGAGTGTATTATCAGTCCAGTAAACTAGGTTTTATTTTTTAAACACATTGAAAGAAAATAAAAGATAGGCAATCAGATTACATTTCCAGCAGGTCAAATTCTCAAAAGGCCCAGTATGTCTTTAATTCTGAAGAGAAATTACCTGTCCTAAGAAGAACCTGAAGGGAGGGATGGCCATGATTTAGATGTCTCCAGCGTTGGGTCCCTGGGGAAGACATGGTCAAATATATCTGATGGGGAAAAGACGATATTGAGGCATGGAGTTATTACACAACCTGCCTGAGGACTACATACCCCTGGAGAGACCCACAAAACCCCTCTCCCACCCTCCTTCTACTCCGCCTCCAGCTCACAGACCCATTTTTGGGGGGCAGGGTGAATCACAGGAACAGACTTGTTTCTGACTTAGATAAGTTTTGCGCTGCTCCTTCCCCTTACGAGGCGGCTCCACCTCAAACTTTAGTCTCAGCTTAGATCCCTTTGAGGCCTTCCACAGCTACTCTGTCTGATAGTAGAGCTCCTTTTCTATTTGTTCTGAGCATGCTGTTTGTTTGCTTTATAGCAGTTGACTTTTATAAATATAGATCCACTTGGTTGTTTTCAGCCTTTCTCTTTCATCCACCCACTAGAATGAAAACTTCAAGAGGGTAAGACCCTGGCTCCCTTTCAATAGACTCCATTGTACACAAAGCATTGGTGTAGCACCCAATGCATTAAAGGCTTCCAGTAAGTTGTGTGTGTATGTGTTTTTTTAAATGGATAAAAGCAAAGAGTAAACAGAAAAAAGAAAGGTGGGAGTGTTGAATGGGAAGGAGAGACTGAGCCCAAATTCTGTCTGACAGCAGGATGCTGGATTTGAACGCCTTTGGATCCTCGGTAGAGAGCAGCTAGAATCATTTGCAGCAGATAGGAAAGTTGACATTAGGAGTGAGAGACATGTGATCTTGATAGTATAAACCATTGGCAAGGGTGGAAAAGCGGGGTCCTAGGGACTTGCTGTCAGTCAGTGTTTAATCTGAACAACTGCTCTCCACAGGTAGGGGAACCTGTCTCATCAACAAGGCTAGAAAAGCTAGCCCCTTGCTCACTCGTGGCTCTCTCCATCCAGTGGACTATTTGCCTTGCAGGTTTGTTCGTCACTCAGCTGTGTCCGACTCTTTGCCACCCTATGGGTTGTAACCCACCAGACTCCTCTTCCGTGAAATTCTCCAGGCAAGAATATTGAAGTGGATAGCTATGCCCTTCTTTTTCAGGGGATCTTCCCAAACCAGGGATCAAACCCATGTCTCTTGTGCCTCCTGCACTGAAGGTGGATTCTTTACACTCTGAGCCACTTGGGAAGCCCTGCCTTGAAGGGGAGGTGTGCAGCTTACACTTTTACATTCTTTCTTTTCCTTGACTGGTTTTCTTTATTTCTTCTCTTTCATTCTTTCGCCTCTTTATTTTTGAGCTTTTAAGATGTTTGTATTTACTAATTATCTTATTCTAATTATTTTAAACAATGTAATTTTAGTCTGTCTTGCTTTATTACTTTCTGATATCCTAATTGGTATTTTTCTATTAAAATATTAATAAGCCTTATTTTGCCTCTTTAAGATAATTGTATTAACTTGGGCTGCTGTCACAAAATTGCATAGACTGGGTGGTTTGAGTAACAGAAATTTGTTTCTCACAGTTCTAGAGGCTGGAAGTCCAAGACCAGGGTGACAGAATGGTCAGCATGGTTGGGTCTCATAAGGGCTCTCTTTCTGACATGCTGACAGCAGCCTTCTCATTCTGCCCTCCTATGAACAGGGGGAGAGACAGTGTAAGCTCTCTGGCATCTGTGCTTATAAGGATACTAATCCCATATGAGCGTCTCACCCTCCTGACCTCATCAAAACCTAAGTACCTCCCAAGGGCCCTGTCTTCAAATACTATCACCTTGAGGGTTAGGGCATCAATACAGATATGTGAAAGTACACAGTTCAGTCTTTAGCCCTGTTTAACCATCTTATGGTCATTTCTTTTTTTTTTCTCTTTGACTCCTTAAATCCCTCTTTTCACTTTACATCATTTACTCATTAGTACAGAACTCCATTTAAAATTTCAAACCATAATTTTGGTTTTTCATGCTTCTTTCAAGGGTGATAGATAAGGTTCAGGACAACATATTTATTTGTTAAAATATTGTCAAGCAGGAAGATCCAGTGACCTGTCCAAGTGAGAATTCTTAAAGTATGGAGGGCCACAAAGATCACCTAAAGATGTTCCTCATGTGGGATCTTCAGCCAAAGGGAAGCAAAAGCAAAATCAGGGCAGGAGAGAAGGGGACATGTTGGGGATGGCTAGGACAGATGGTGTTTTTCTCATCTGCAGTCAGAAGCCAGAAGAAACAGAGGGAAATATGAGTTCAAATGATACCTACTGCAAGTATTTCCAGTTGCCATATTTTTAAACGTGATTTTCAAATATTTTTCAAGAAAACCTCCAGACAGTTCTTTCAAACATTATTTTGTGACACAGACATATTCCTTTTATAATTAGAATAACTATTCACTCTCCCACTATTATGCTACCACAAATGTATGTATCACCCAGCTTTCTTCCACCTTCTTTACCTCCCATCCCCTTCCAGTGAAAGGCATATAATTGTGATTTGCAACTACAGATTGGTATTAAGGGGTTATTACCCAGAGAGGACTCAGTAACTTTTCAAAGGCTTTTCAGATATTTGAAGATCAGAATGCTTACATATAAACTGAGAAAAATATTTCTGTTACTTTTTGAGGTCATCCCTATATGACCATGACTATTTGAACAGTATAGGTGTAGGAAGAAGAAAGAAAAATAGCAAGGCTAGATAAATACTATAGCCCCTTACACTGTTCTTTTTCTGTGAAAATGTTTTCAGAAACTTTGAGCATTCAGTGTTAGAAAAAAACAGTTATTATCCACAGCCCCCCTTCACCTGATGCAGAGAGCCAACTCATTGGAAAAGACCCTGATGCTGGGAAAGATGGAGGGCAGGAGGAGAAGGGGGTGACAGAGGATGAGATGGTTGGATGGCATCAATGACTCAATGGACATGAGTCTGAGCAAAATCCGGGAGACAGTGAAGGACAGGGAAGCCTAGTGTGCTGCAGTCCGTGGGTCACAAAGAGTCAGACATGATTTAGTAACTGAACAACTAACAACAACCTCCCACCCCTGCCTATAACATCCTTCTATAGATTACAATGTTAACTGAACAGTGAATGAGTAGATCCAAAGTTTGCTGACTATTCAACATAGAGTGAATTTGTTTTCAAGTTAAGAACAGCAACAAAATCCAGACTAACAAGATGTCTTGCTTTATAAGTACTAAACATAAATGTAGGATTAATTGGATATTGTTTTAAGCCACTTAAATAATCGAATATCAGCAATGAAGGAAGCAATATAATTTGTCTTGCTAAAAAAATAGCTTCATTAATGAGGCTAAAAACATGAACCATTAATTCTATGGGGTGATGGATCTACGAAGAAGCACAGATCATGTGAGGGCAGAGTATCTGCATTTTGTTCTCATCTTATATATACTTCATCATTAAGCATTTTTCAGAAACATAATAGAAATGGTTCAACAGAGCTTTGTCAGCTGAAAAAGTAAAACAAATTTTACGAATTGCTAATGTACCATACCAGTGATTTAACATGCTAAATAAGAGTGAGTTTTATTTTTCTTTCTCAAGCACACAACTGGATAAAAGTGAAAATTTAATTCAATTGGAATTTGGGCTCTGTGCATCTTTGACTAAACATCTGGATTATCTTTTAGCCAAATGCATTAGTTGCTTTAAAACCACATACAGTGGGTAGATTTAAATAATTTTTAAGAATATAAGAAACAAACAAACAAAAAAAGAATATAAGAAACAGGAGGGTATATTTTGTATAAAGATGATTAGAAAGAAATTAGACTGGCATTTTTGTTTGTTCTATAAGGTTACTCTGAAAGTAATTAAAACTATATATATATATATATATAAAATCCATGGAACACATGCATGTCAAGGTTCAAATTTCAGCCTCTAGTCAACCCACTCCAGTATTCTTGCCTGGAGAATCCCAGGGACAGAGGGGCCTGGTGGGCTGCTGTCATGGGGTCTCACAGAGTTGGACACGACTTACTTGACTTAGCAGCAGCAGCTAAAAATTACCCTATGATCTTAGGAAACTAACAAACCTTCTAGGCTTCAGACTCTGTCTATAAAGTGAAGATAATAGTGGTAACTCCTCTATAGATTTATGAAGATTTAGAAGATAATAGAGGTAGAAAGTTCGGTGTCTGACATATTATATGGTATTTTCTAGCTGTTATCAGTATTACTGTCCTAATCATTGTCATCGTCCAGCTTTCTGCCAAGCTTATTTTACAAAAATCAGCATTTTTACTTGAATTTTTACACAATTTCTGATCTTACTTTCCTAATAGTGTGATGGTAGTTGATAACACATTTTAGGAAAGATAAATAGAATATTTACATAGCCACAAAGAAATCTTGAATTTCTACTCCTATATACAGATAAAAGTATTTAACAGAGGGTCTCTAGCCTCTAGGATCTAATGTCTGATGATCTGAGGTGGAACTGATATAATAATAATAGAAACAAAGTGTACAGTAAATGGAATGTGCTTGAATCATCCCGAAACCATCCACTGGCAACTCAGTCCATGGAAAAATTGTCTTCCATAAAATCAGTCCCTGGAGCCAAAAAGGTTGGGGACTGCTAATTGAAAAGAGGGGAAAATCTGTGGACAACATGAAAAAAAGTGATGAATCATGTTAGTAATTTTAAAGCAAATCACAAAAAGTTTTCACTTTTATCCAGTTGTGTGCTTGAGAAAGGAAAACAGAACTCATTTTTATTTAGCACGTTAAATCATTGGTATGGTATATCAATAATTCATAGCACTTTTTTTTTAGTTGACAAAATTATTATGTTTATAAACTTAAAAGCAAATCAGGAACATTGTAAACATTCACGGATGCGAATTGATGCCGTGTCTGCAGGCACTGCAAATATTTTTATGTTCAACATCTTGAACTTTTCTTTTTCTATTCGTGAAGAAGGAAAAGACAAAAGAATAAATGGCACAATGACTTATTCCTGATGGGGACACATTAAGTACCCTAGAAGAGCCTGTAAGAGGCCTTTGAATCCTTACCCAGTTGTGCTGGTTTATAAATCCCTAGGGATTAGCCGCTCATTGACAACTAAGCCTGGGAAATGCATTTGGTACTGGTTCTTGTTAATAAATGTTAAAAATACTTATCTAGAAAATTCAGTGTTGATTGGATACAGATTTGAGCAAATCAAAAATCCAACTCTAAAAACAGCTTTCAAGTTTGGGAGGTTTTCTATCTGTTTCCATGAAAGCACAAGGAGAAGCATTAATTGCAAAGCACATTTAAATACAAAAGACTCCATGGACCATTCAATACTTCCTTATGTGAATTTTCAGGAGGGAAAAAAAAAAAAAAAAAAAAACCAGGTCTTTCATGGCAAACAATCTCCAACTACTCCTTTCCACTCAGAATTCATAATTACGCTTAATCTGCTACTCCTTTTGGCTCATTTACAGGTCCTCTTGGCAGGTAGTGAATGCAAAATCATTTTAATGGGGGGTCCCCTGGGAATAGAGCAAAAGTTTCGATCGTTTACGGGTGGTTCACAATGGAGTATGGCCAGCTGTCGGGCGCCCTGAGCGCGAAGACCACAGCTCTCCTAAAGCTGCCATTTGCGCATCTATCTTCAGGTCAGCAACCTAGAAAGGAAGAGGCCACCTGTGAGAATGGGAAACCAGCCACTGAATGGACTGCCAGTGCCAAAGCCAGTCAGGAAAGTCCCAAAGTGATAGGGCAATGCCCAGAGTGGGTGCACTCCTGTCTGCTTTCCTTTTGACCAAGAGTTGCCCCCAGGGGCAAGTGTTAATGAGAATAAGGCTCCCAGAGATGGGAGATGCTTGGCTCCATCAAAGGGCCCATTCAAAGCCAAGCTGTCTCCACCACCCACTCAGGAGCTGCCAGACCAGCTCGAGTTACTATCCTCTCCACATACCTTAAAGGTACGGTTACTGGCAAACCCACCAGACGGTCTGGAAGTAAAAGAGAGAGCATTTCTAATTGTGTGTGTTAGGTATCAACACTTTGTTGAATGCATTTTATCTGTGTGTATGTATATTTTATTTTCTACTTAAAATAAACTTGAAAGAACCTTGATGCTTCCCATTTCAAAGAAAGTTGTTTCTCTATCAAACTCATTTACTCATTCATTTGCTCTTTTTAATAAATATTCTTGAGTGGTTAGGGCATTAAATTACAAATCCCCTGTGCCTTAAAAAAAAAAATAAAACTGTTATCAAAAAGATGTTTCTTAAGTTATTTTTTAAAACAAGAATCTCTTTCTCAAGTTCCTAGCATTTTATAGACACACTCCATGATTTTTTTCTTACTTTGTGGTAAAAGGGTTTTCCAAACATAATGTATTATTGTTTACTCCTGATTTCTGTAGTCTTTTAACCTTATATATACGTATATGTTTATATACATATGTACATACACATATGTTTATTTGTGAATTACTTATTAAGTACTTACTATGTGGTGAGCTTTGGACTAAATGCTGGGTGTAAAAGGAAAAGTAGGACACAGCTCAGACCTCCTGAAACACTCCCAGAAAACAGGAAAACGTGCTTGCCAACATGCTTGATGCTGAAAGCTATTAAAGACTCTAAAAGTAATGTGTATTAGTTATAGCAAGAGTCCAAAAGAAAAAGGAGTAACACAGGCAAAGATGTTATTTAGAAAACATGCCTGACTCGCCTCCCACCATTAGGCTTTGTGTGCGTGCATGCTAAGCCACTTCTGTCATGTCAGACTGTGCGACCCTATGGCCAGGCTCCTGTGTCCATGGGATTCTCCAGGCAAGAATACTGGAGTGAGTTGCCTTCCTGACCCAGGGATCAAACCAGCATCTCTTACATCTCCTGCATTGGCAGCCGAGTTCTTTACAACTGGTGCCACCTGTTACACTTCAGTTTTAATTAAGAAAAAAAAATTATCAATAACAATGTTTCTAAATTTCTATCCAGCATCTCTATTTTATTTTGAGCTAGCCCTGTGACTGGAGGAGGAAATGGCAACTCATTCCAGTATTCTTGCCTGGAGAATTCTGTGGACAGAGGAACCTGGTGGGCTACAGTCCATGGGGTGGAAAAGAGTCAGGCATGATTGAGTTACTGAGCACAGACACAAGCTTTATAATTAAGTCATGATCAGGGCTCACAGTAACCACATGCTGATTGGGGGCCAGAGTTTCGGACTGCTCAGACAGGGGGGGCAAAGATTCTACTATGTATGTACATACTTGAAAGCTTGAGACACTTGTAGTGAGCAGGAAGATGTCTGAGGTTATTTGCTTGGGTCCTTAGGTAGCTTCAGACCCAAGCAGTCAACATTTAACTAAAAAGAGAAGAAAATCCTTGATTATGAGAGCATGTTGTGTTTTGTTTTGTTTAAATTTTTATACAATTTTGATAATTGTATTTCATTTACTGTTATTACAAAATATTGGCTATATTTTCTACATTGTACAATACAACCCTATAGCCTATCTTACACCTTTCTGACTTATCACACTTAACATAATCTCTTCCTAGTCCATCCATGTTGTTGCAAATGGCAAGATTTCATTCTTTTTTCTGGCTGAGTAATATTTATATATATATATATATGCCTAATATATAGATTATGTATATATGCATACCACATCTTCATTATCCATTCCTCTGTTGACAAACACTTGGGTTGCTTCCATATCTTGGTTATTATAAATAGTGCTGTTATGAACATCTTTTCAAATGCTTCTTCATATATAAAGCACACAAGTTATATATATATATATATACACCCAGGAGTATAATTGCTGGGTCGTATAGTGGTTCTGTTAGTTTCTTTGAGAAACTTTCATATTGTTTCCCACATCTGTACCAAGTTACATTCCCACCAACAGTGAATGAGGGTTCCCTTTTCCATACATTCTCGTCAACACCTGTTATTTGTGTTCTTTTTGAAGACAGTCATTTTGACTGGTGTGATATGATAGCTCACTGTGGTTTTGATTTTCATTTCCCTGGTGATTAGCAATGTTGAGTATCTTTTCATGTGCCTGTTTTCCATCTGCATTTCCTTTTTGAAAAGATGCTTATTTAGTGCTTCTGCCCTTTATTCAATTGGCTTGTCTGTGTTTTTCTGATATTGAGTTATATAAGCTATTTACATATGTTAGATGTTAATTCCTCATCCCTGGGAAACTTAGAGAAAACCAAATTGAAAAGAGAGTATAATTCTATATTTTCACTACAGGAAATGTTTATTGAACATTTTTAGAATCTAGCATTTTTTAATAATAGCTGACACAAACACAAATATTTCTAACCACCAGCAGTTAAGTGTTAACATCAGAGAATCTGGCTAAACAGCACTAATCTTAAAATGTTTTTGCAGGCCTGAAATGGTATAAAAATAAAAAGTTAAACAAAAAAAAAAGAAAGAGTTCCTCCCTGGCTACCCAGTCACCTTTCATTTCACTCACCTATTCATATTTCAATTCTCTGTATTCCACTTGTTAATATGATTTGACATGATTTCTGACTTTTATGTAATCAGTTTATCTGTGAATTTCTCACCTTCCCCCTAGAATGTAAACTTACTGAGGGCAAGGAACTTATATGTCTCACCTTTAGTATAAGCTAAAATTAAAACATTCTATTTCTGACTTGCAGTTTCCTTGTCTGTCTCATCCTATTTGTTTTGCCGTTCTAAGCCAAGCCAGTTTCATGCTTTGGATGGAAATATTTGAGAAATTTCGAATTAGGCTACTTCCATTTTTACTCTGGTGTAGATTAGCTACTGATTAGCAGCAATAGTAATCACATACAAATGCAAATCAGATTTTAATAATTCCTTTAAAAGTACACTAGCTTCCCTTTAGATTTAGAATAAAATTCATAGTCCTCACCATGGTTTGTGAGGCGGCTGACTGCCTCTGAGATTTTCTGTTCTCCAATCTTCCCCTATTTTTGCTCAGCATCTCTTAAAGTGCTGTTTTCTGTGCCTCAAACATGTTTTTCCAACATTCTCCCCCAATCATTCATACCTCTGCTCAAATGTCACCTCTATTACTCTCCTTAATCTATGTTTAAAGGGTTTTCCCCTCTCTACCCCACTAGTTCTTGTCCTTAATCTGATTCCTTTGAAAGTAAATTGCCCTTTTACCTCTAAACACTTTCTCTCCCATCGTTACCTAAAATTATTTAATTTCTATTTATATGCCTGTTTGTTTCCCCTATGAGAAGGTTAAGTGTGAGTTTGCCAAAATGTTCATCACTTTATCCTCAACCTAGGCGTTTAGCATGGAGAAGGCAATGGCAGCCCACTCCAGTACCCTTGCCTGGGAAATCCCATGGAGGGAGGAGCCTGGTAGGCTACTGTCCATGGGGTCGGGAAGAGTCGGACACGACTGAGCGATTTCACTTTCACTTTTCACTTCCATGCACTGGAGAAGGAAAGGGCAACCCACTCCAGTACTCTTGCCTGGAGAATCCCAGGGACGGGAGCCTGGTGGGCTGCCGTCTATGGGGTCGCACAGAGTCGGACATGACTGACGTGACTTAGCAGCAGCAGCAGCAAGCACTTAGTAAGAGATCAATTAATTTATGTGGAAAGAATCAACATTTAGTGCTTACTGTAAATGGTAACCATAATAATATAAATGAATATAATGGCTTTTTTAGGAAGCAACTTTTATACCCATCAAAGTCGGACCCAGATCTTTTGATTAGTGTGCTATACATTTATTAATGGTGACCCCAATTGTTTTATTAGATCATCCCTGTTCCTGTAATCCTAGGGTCACCTAATACCATCTGAGTATGTTGGCAGGCTTCAAAGTACCCATCAATACCCCATGGCCAGAACCCCCACCCTTTATTTGAGTCAACCTGGAATCCAGCCAAGAACTGGCCCAACTGTTGCCACCACAATACTGTGGTTTCCACAAATGCCTGAATATCTCTCAGGATGTTCTTGGCATTCTGGGAGAGGTTCATTATTTTGCCTTCATGGTTTGGGGCTGGCAGAAATAGACTCAGGAAAGCGTCACTGTGACATAACTTTCCTGGAAAATGATAGATTATTTTCTCTCTGGCTGTTCTCAAGTCCTCTTTCAGAATTTTTCCCCACTTTGGTGGGGGTAGGATAAAAACATCTGTGCTTAATATTCAAAAGGCAAGTTTTCTGTTTAAAGGGGGGTTCCCACAAGGGAAACCAGTAGCACCTCAAATCCCTTAACTCCTCTGGTTCCATTACTTCATTTTATGTACAGATACATATCAAGGTCTCAAGACCCTGTGGATGATCAGGTAAATAGACACTTGCCTTAGGAGGTAGGATGGTGCATCGGAAAGAGCACAGTTTTACAGTCAGGCAGATTTTGTTTCTAACCTTAGGTCTACTACTGACTTTGACTAACAAGTGACTTGGGATAAGTGACTTAATCTCGCTGCCCTTTTGATTTTTCAGGGGTTTTCACTTCTGCCTCGGAAGGATTTGGGGAGGATTATAAGATGAAACAGATGTATGCCACCCAGCCTAGAGTCTGATACACTGTCAATGTCCATTGCTTAAGCATGCCTAGTGTGTTCGCCTGGCACAGAGTAGGAACTCCATAAACGTTTGTGGATGGTTGGGTGAATGAATGCCCACAAAATGTGAGCTCTGTGTCCCTTCTCCTCCCACCAGCTTCAGACTCATTCCATCCACAAGACTTTCACAATAGTAACAATAATGTGTGTTAAATTTTATGAATGTGAAGGATTTACAACTATCAGGGGAATTTCTCTGGCAGTCCAATGGTTAAGACTCCATGCTTTCACTGCGGGAGGAGGCATGGGTTGGATCCTGGTAGGGGAACTAAGATCTCAAAAACTGCACTGCAACAAAAAGAGAGAGAGAGAGATGCATCTGTGATACTGACATAGAAAAATATTTAAAATGTATTAAGTGGAAAAAAGCAATATGCAAAACAATATGTAAAATTGTATCAGGAAGATTTTAGAGATGGATTGACTTTGACTTTCAGAGATAAAACAGAAAACAAGCAAAGAGAAAAGAACACAACTTTTCTTCTGTTAGCAAAAGCCTTAATTGGAAAGTCAAATTTCCTAGCAGATGGCACTTCCTGGGGAGGAGCGGGGGGGATAAAAAGAAGGAAACTAATTCACCATTAAATTAAAATAAGATCTTCAATTAATATATAAACCTGGGACCATCCATCACAGTCACTTATTTTACTGAGTAGTTTGATATCTGAAGACAGCTTGCGTAAACTGAACTGACATGGCAGGTCATTATACCCACTGACAGGGACAATCGTTCTTCCAAATACATATGTACACACATGTTCAGTCGTGTCAGACTCTTTTCGATCCCATGGACTGTAGCCCACCAATCTCTGTCCATGGAATTTTCCAGTCAAGAACACTGGAGTGGGTTACCATTTCCTTCTCCAGGGGATGTTCCCAATCCAGGGATCAAACTTGCATTTCCCAAGTCTCCTGCATTGCAGGCAGATTCTTTATATCTGAGACACCTGGGAAAGACCCTATTCTTTCCTATCTCACTGTTTATGGCAGAGACTTACATATAATCCCGTAAATCTATATTCTCTTATTTTCCAGGAAACTACAGATAGACTACATTTTCCAGTCTACTTTGCAGTTAAATGTAGCTATTGAGTAAGCTCTAGCCAACAGCAGGAATGAAGTATAGGTATACTTTGTTTCACTGTGCTTTGCAGATCTCTCTCTTTTTCTTTTGTTTTTTTAACAAACTGATGGTTTATGGTAACCCTGCACTGTCAGATAGTGTTAATATTTTTATCAATAAAGTATTTCTAATTAAGTAGTGTACTATTTTTGGACAATGCTATTATAGTACACTTAATAGATAACAGTATAGTATAAACATGGCTTTAGCTTTTATGTTACTGGGAAACCAAAATATGTGTGATTTGCCTTACTGTGCTATTTGCTTTCTTGTAGGGGTCTGAAACATACCCTGAGATATTTCTGAGGTGTGTTTGTGCACCATTTTCTGTTATGGTCCACTGAAACAGCCCACTAAACATCTTCCGTGTTTCTCACCTACTCTCTACAAGAATGGAGTCAGACTCAGGCTGACCTTAGAAGCTACAGTATATTAAATATAATTTGTTCTCTTGTGTGCTCAGTCATGTCTGACTCTTTGTGACCCCATGGAATGTAACCCACCAGGCTCCTCTGTCCATGGAATTTTCCAGGCAAGATTATTGGAGTCGGTTGCTATTTCTTCCTCCAGGGGATCTTACCAACCCAGGGATCGAACCTGCATCTCCTGCATTGTAGGCAGATTCTTTACCTGCTGGATTATCAGGGAAGCCCCATTAAAGATAGCTACACTTCTCTAAACCTGAGTCCCAGAATGAAGATAAGCCATTTCATCAACCCATTCATCTGCTCTGTTATATGGCCAAGAACTAACCTATTGACTGAGTCATTATACATTTTGGAGTCAATTTGTTAGAGAAATTATTGTGTTCTATTAGTACCCTGCAAAGAAGCAATCTTTTCCCATCATTCATCCCCTATAGAAATAAAAGAATGCAAAATTAAGCAATGTCAGAGTGGGTAACATAAGGATAATCCTTAAATTGTTTTTATCTTAGAATTCCTTATCTCTAAAACATTTGAAGACCAATTATGGGTGTTTTCCATCAGTATTTGTTTTGTTTTCTCACATTTCATGGACCTCAATCTACCCTGCCCTCAGCATTACTTTAGCTAATACTGAGACAAAAGCTTTTCCTATTCATTTCCACATTTCTATTAACAGCTCTTAATTCCTTGACAGAGTTACTGTTCAACAAAATTTATATCCAATACAGATTTCAAAAATGTGTATTTTCTTCCTTCATGACATGTGATGAATTACTTGAGGGCACGGCTTAAGTCTCTTATTTAGGAACTTTGGGCCACAGTACATAGAGGGCCCTTGGTAAATATCAAACTTCTTGCAATCTGAGAAACACAGTTGTCTCGGGAAATACATTTTTGCATTAACTAAGTTTCTATACTTTGGTCATTTGGTGATACATATTGTGGAGCTAATATTTACACAGCGAGGAAGTAGGCTGTTTACGAAATGAGATAAATAGAAAGGAAACAAAAGAAATGGCCTTTGCTTTGATGAGTTCCAGGGAAGGCACCCACAATGCAACACTGGTACTGAGTTGGAGGATGTGACCCCAAGAAGGGGCTTGTCCTGAACTGCGGTACACTTTACTCCTTGGGTTTGGGTCCAGATGCATTTACACATCTTGCTACATCTGGGATGTTCCTTAAAGGCTATTTTAAGACTCAGCAGCCTACAAGTCTTTTTTTTTTTTTTTTTTTAAGAAGCTTTCCTAAGCCTTTTTGTTACACAAAGAAAAAGCTGTTTCTCCAAAAATAAAGAGTTACTGAAAGCCAGCAGCTTTTGATTTAATAGAAAACTCCAAACTCATCGATTTTAATCAACGTTAAATTGGGAGATTTCAGGATCTTAGATTTTGTACATTTCTTAACATCCAGTGTTTTAGAGAATATTTAATTAAATCAGCTAACCTGAAAAAAAAAAATAAGAGTCAGGAGAAAATACAGAGAAATGTCTTTAGGCTTACATAGAGGATTCTTTTATTCATCGTGAAAGCTGTAGGTTCATGGGACTATAATCCAAGAAAAATTAGTTCATTCATCTTTAACCATATGCATAGATTTGCTTCTCATATTTTACTTGCCTACACTAATTTATAACTGTCAATCAACTTTTAAAACTTTGATTATGTTTGATGATCTTGGTAAGGTTAGCTGGCCATGTTATAAAATCCTCCTCAAAATCATGATATTTCCTTCAATGTTAATGTTCTCCACCTAAATGGAATCTTCTTCCCAAAATTGTATACTCTTCCTTGCTATAGGTCCCAGTGAGGGTCTTTGTAATAATTATGAACATAATTCACTTAAATACTATATGAAAACCATTAATTAAAAGAACTGTTGCTGTTGTCGTTTAGTCACTAAGTTATGTCCGACTCTTCTGTGACCCCAGGGACCATAACCCACCAGACTTCTTTGTCCATGGGATTTCCCGGGCAAGAATACTGGAGTGGGTTGCCATTTCCTTCTCCAAGGGATTTTCCCAACCCAGCAATCAAACACTCATCTCCTGCACTGCAGGTGAAATCTTTACCACTGAGCCACCAGGGAAGCCCCAGCAAAAGAATTAGCCAAATTTAATCAGTAAAAGGATTAAATTTGTTTTTAAGTTTTCTCATCCTTCTTGGCAGTTTTAATCATTGTGTTTCCTTCTCTAGTATGGCAGAAAAATTATATGCTAGCATTTGAAATTCCTAAAATATTCTACATATTGTTCAGAAGTTGAATGATAACTATGAAACACTTGCAAATCTACCCCAATTATGTGACTTGGTAACCACATGTGGGTGTGACCACATTTTCCCTCTGCTTTTGAAAACAAAAATGATCACAAATGAACTTTCATATATATAAATGATTTTTTGTGTGAAGGGTTTCAAATTTTATTTCTTTATTGAGTAAAGAATACCATTGCATAATTTAAAAATTAAAAAAATTTTAAGAGCTTTAAAGGAACCATTTTATTTTCTTCCCTTTTCTAATATATGTCCATACATTGTACCCACTGTTCTTCATTTCATGCATATTCTTCCAGAGTTTCTTTAGCAGGCACAAATACAAAATGCTTATTACAATTTCTGCATTTTTATCCTAGGAGATACATACACCTCTATATCCTCATTCTTATCTTTATCAAATAAAACACTGTAAATATTACTCATACTGTCTGAAAAAAATCTCCAAATATTTTTAATAAGAATATATTTAGGAAAGGAGAAAACTGTGAAAACCTGGACACATGAACACATAATAAAAGGAAAAGACTAAAATGAAAATAAAACAAAAGAATCCTAGGATAAAGAAGATGTGGTACTTGTATACAATGGAATATTACTCAGCCTTAAAGAGAATGAAATAGTGCCATTTATAGCAACATGGGAGGACCTAGAGACTCTCATACTGAGTGAAAAAAGTCAAACAGAGAAGGAGAAATACTGCACAACAAACATCCTTTATAAGGGAATCTAAAAAGAAATGATACAAATTAACTTACTTACAAAACAGAAAGAGACTCAAAGACTTACAGAAGAAAATTAGGTTGCCCGAGGGGGAGAGGATGAGGGGGAGGGATAGTTAGGTAGTTTGGATGGACATGCCGCTATATACACACTGCTGTATTTAAAATGTATAACCAACAAGGTCTTACTATATAGCACATGAAACTCTACTCTATGTTATGTGGCAGTCTGGTTGGGAGGGGTGTTAGGGAGAGAATGTATATGTATGGCTGAGTCCCTTCACTGTTCAACTGAAACTATCACAACATTGTTAATTAGCTATACCTCAATACAAAATGAAATATTAAAAAAAAAAAGGAAAGAAAAACTTCTAATTGCAGGGCACAGTGGAAAAGCATTGGTTGGCTAGGGAGCTAGCTGACAATGCAGCTCTTGCAGGAGCTACTGGCTAACCTTGAATGTGTGACTTAGATTCATTTATAAAATTAGGGTGCAAACAAAAAGTAAATATATATATATATTTAAAGTTATTCAACCAACACTGAACTTATACCAGTCCACTGCTGAGGATATAGCCTTGGGTGAAATGGAAAATTCCCTCTTTTCATGGTGTTTGCATTCTAGTGGGAGGGGGTGAGTTACTTGAGATGGGTGGTGAGAAAAAATCTCTGTGCAGAGACCAAGTTTTAGCGGGTTCATGAGGAAACCTGCGGGCAGGGAATATCTGGTGAGGAGAACCGTGAATATCAAAACAAATGAACGTGGCAGAAATGCTCAGGAGACTCTCCAGGTCTGGTAAGACCTTGTGGTTTGTGGCAAGCAGTTGGAGTCTTTTATGAGCGTGATGGGAAGCCACTGGACTTTTTTTTTTTTTTTTAAGGAAACAACATGTTCTTTTTTCCTCCAGGATAATGTTTGTTAAGTGAATTCCTTCAAACCCTTTTGGTGACAGAATGCTCATATGGCAGATTTTGAGATAGAAAAGTAAATCTAACCCCATCCCCTAGGTGGTGGGAGTCTCCTGCTTGCTTTGTAAAATACTATAATCAAATAACATCTGAATCTTGTCATCTAGGGTGATTCATCTTTTTAAGTATCAAAGTAACTCTTTAACCTTCAGTCTTTTCAATAGGGGAAATTGAAAAGTAAAAGGATAGATCAAAAATAAATGTCTTGAAAATTTGCGTGTTTTTTCCTAAGGAAATAGATACTTTTGTAGTCATAAGAAAGCTTAGTAGTTCTCCAAGACGTGAGCTGTATTAGTAAACAAGATCTCTTCAGAAAATCTAAACTTTTCTATTTTACAACACATCTCAGGAGAGAAATGATTTCCCTCAAACGTAGGTTTTTAAAACGCTTTTCTGCTAGGAAAGGATGTTTTTCAGTTTGTTGATAAGGTATATGTTACTGGAATATGCCTATAATGTTGATAAAAAAGATTTGGTTTCATACATTAACCCAGAGTTACAAAATGTTATAAGCTCCAGAGCAAAAGGAACTGGAGGCGTGAATTTCTCAAGAAAACAACAAAACATTCAAAGCATTTTCTAAAGGGAGTTTTAATTTATTGTCTGTGAATTTCCATTAATTTGATAATGATAGCATTCCTTTCTGCCAACAGTTTAGTTACTAGAAGTATTGAGATGACACACACAGAGATACTTTAAAAAAATTAACATACATACCTGGTGGCTCAGAGGTTAAAGTGTCTGCCTCCAATGCGGAAGACCCGGGTTTGACCCCTGGGTCAGGAAGATCCTCTGGAGAAGGAAATGCCAACCCACTCCAGTATTCTTGCCTGGAGAATCCAATGGACAGAGGAGCCTGGTAGGCTATAGTCCACGGGGTCGCAAAGAGTTGGACACGACTGAATAACTTCACTTTCACTTTTTCACATATATTTGTGTGTATATGTGTGCATATATGAGAAGAGAATGTAATCCCACTCCAGTATTCTTGCCTGGAGAATCCCATAGACAGAGGAGCTTAGTGGGTTACAGTCCATGGAGTCACAAAGAATCAGACACGACTGACGCAACTTAGCATGCATGCACGCACGTATGTGTATATATACATAAAATCTTGTATATTGTTCAAAATATAAGATTATGTCTTTAAGCAGAAGATCAAATTGAATACAGTGTTTCATTCATATGGAATATGACAAATTAGATCGAGAAACCAATAATTCCTGGTCCCTGACACCTGGAAAGCTGTGTATGTATTTGTTAATTGAAGCCAATATTTACTGGGCACCTAGTGTGACTTGTGCATTATAATAGCCCCTGGGGTCTTCCCTGGGCCCAGTGGGTGAAGAATCCACCTGTCAATGCAAGAGATGTGGGTTCAATCCCTGGGTTGGGAAGATTCCTTGGAGAAGAAAATGGCAACCCATTCCAGTATTCTTGCCTGGAAAATTTAATGGACAGAGGAGACTGTCAGGTTAGTCCATGGCATTGCAAAAAGATTCAAACACAAGTTAGCAACTAAAAAACACTACTTCCGAAATATAATGACTTTTATAATAGCCCATGGAATGGAACCAGTAAATACCACAGGCAAGGCCCCTACTATCACCTGGTTTACCTTCTAGAAAAACCATGTAATGAAATGTATTGCTTATATGACCTGCACATGTGTTATGTCCTTTGTTTCTTTGTATTCCAAATTTTAAATGAACATATTTCAAAAAAAATCAGCAGTCACCATTCTATCTAACTTCAATTGATGAACACAAATTTTTTTAATGCAAAATGATATAGGCTTGTAATAGTTTAGGCTATCTTTTTTGGAGAATATGTTAATTTTTTCAAAAGTATCTAAAAATGTCCATGCAACAGCTTCAGTAAATTTAAAATACCTTAGTAATTTCTTCTCCTGATCCTCCATTTGTGCTTGCAAAAGAATTCTTTACATATAAGATAATAACTATTTTTATATCTGGTATGAAAAGCATAAAATCGAGTCTCTAGAAACAAGTTCTGTTTTCATGAATTTTCTATAGTTCTAGAATCACATTCAAAAAGTTGTTTTTGTTTTTTTTCAATATCTTTGTACCTACCGTTCTCTCTTATTGTTACCCTTTCCCAGTGGTGGGTAGGAAGAAAGATGAGGTACAAAAGTTTTTTTGTTTGTTTCACTTGAAGAAAAAAAAAATCATCCTTTCCCATGAGGAATCTCTGGCCTCAATCTAGACTACACTACAAACAAAATGGTCAGCTGATTGTAAATGCAGAAAAATTTCTCTTAGGCCCCTAGCTCAGATCTCTATGTCACCTCAAATCTTCCCGAACAATCATTGAACAATAATAGGTGGTGGCCCCAGGTCATAGCTAACTTCAAGCTCAATACCATTCTGCATCTCAACCGTTGTCCCTTTTGAGAAGTGCAGAGTCTGTCAGATTCCCAGTCCCTTTGCACTTGATGTTGTATTGAGAATATATAAAAATATAGGTACAAAGGCAGACTGACTTTCCTTTAGAACAGTTGGAGCAGCTAAACACATGTAGTACTGGTACCATAAATAGTAACATGACTGGAGGCTTCTCCTCCACTCAGACCAGAAGTGGAATGCTTAAGCAGAGGCATGTCTTAATTTGAGGACTTTTTCAGATGACCTCCAAACGATTTGTGAATTACTAAAGAGAGAGCCTCCTTTGTAATGCGGCAGAGTCGCATATTAACAGGTTTAAGAGAACAAGGACAGAGTAAGACATTAGAAACCACAACAAACCTATAAGATCAAACCATATGTATGACTAAAAGTATGAGGATGTAGGTGTAACTGCTCTAGCCTAACTCCAAGTTTACCAAACAATCTCCCCCGGACAAGGCAGCCCATGGGATTTCCCTACTTGGAGAGAAGGCAGTGGTCAGTCTGTTACATGTGTGGACACCCAACTGCTGCAGTTCTCGTTGTGAATGACCACGTTTGGCATCTTACTGTCCCCTCAGAACTTTCTTAGCATGAGAATTATTGGTAAGGATAATGCAACTCACCATCATGTACTAGACATTCCTACACTGGGTCAGGTGCTAAGCTAGGCACATGTAGTTTGTTTATTTTTCACAATAATCCTAAAGATACTTTCAATTTTGTCACATTTTTTCTTTCAAAATTCAACACACATACTATCCAAATATTACCCCAGATAGAAGATACTGACACCATATCAAGCCAGGACACGTTATGGTCCTTACTGAGATTTCTCTGTCTACATATTTTTGGCTCACCTCACAAAAGTAGAAAAGAAAAACCCATGCCATGTTAAAAGGTTGAAGGAATCACCACTTAGTAATTAAGAATGAAGAATTCTAGCATGAGAGGTGATGTGGACAAGTTTATAACTCTAGGTAGATTTAAAACCTAAGATACCTAGTCTCATTTTTCCTCATTTTATTATGTTGCCTTCTAATCCAATATAAGGTTAGAGTTAGACTTCTCTATTTAACAAAACCTGAATTTCTCCAACTGGAGCATTTTTGCTTATCTGTTAAATGGAAATCCGACATAAAGATTTTATATTTGTATACTGGCTTGTGACATTAAGTATGGTGATCAAAAGCAAATACAAACTTTCAAAATTGATATTGAAAATTGTAGACAGTAAGTAAAGAGAGGGGGGAAAAATTGAGAGAAACGCAACATGAAATTTACCTAAGAAATAAGGTTCAGGGGAGACATTGAAATAATAACAGAAAAAAAGTTTGATTAAATCTATTTAAGTCCCTCAATTAAGGTTCAAAGTGGTGCTACAGGAGAATCCTCAATGGAAAGAGCCCTGGGTAACTAAATTTGCATTTGACCTCATCCTTCTTCATATTCTCAAAGAATGGTGTTCAAAGTTTTTGTTTTTAAAAGTTACTTGACAAAAGTTATTTTGGAAGAAAAAATTATATAAGGAAAATGACATGGACTTTGGAGGCAAACAGTCCTGCACTTTGTTCTGCTGCTTTAGTACAATGTGACTTAGGATAAATTTCCCTGTTCACAAAAAGGAGATAATGCTTTCCCCTGACCTCTCCATAGAACAGTACCAGGGAGCTTCAATCTATGAGCCAGAGACTTGAGCAGTGCAGAGTACATCTGATGTGGCAAGGATAATACCAATGACACGATTACTTTTTCTATGCTCATGTAGCATCTGGGGTCAGGTTCGTACTCACCAAATTTTAATTATTTTCTCCTCTTAACAGCTACTGAAGTAAGAAATATGAGCTCCATGGGGGTAGGACTCTTTTCTAGTTTTTCATTTTCCTAGCTCTAACGTCTGCAGTGTCTTGCTGTTGTTCAGTCATTCAGTTGTGTCCAACTCAGACAACCATTTTGCCTTTCTTTTTCTTGGGGATGGTTTTAATCTCTGCCTCCTGTAAAATGTTATGAACCTCTGTTCATAGTTCTTCAGGCAGTCTGTCTGTCAGACCTAATTCTGTGAATCTACTTGTCATTTTCACTGTAAGGGATTTGATTTAGCTCATATCTGAATGGCCTAGTGGTTTTTCCTACTTTCTTCAATTTAAATCTGCGTTTTGCAATAAGGAGTTTATGATTTGAGCCACAGTCAGCTCCTTGTCTTGTTTTTGCTGACTGTATAGAGCTTCTCCATCTTAGGCTGCAAAGAATATATTCAATCTGATTTTGGTATTGACCATCGGGTAATGAAAACAAGAGAGTACACAAATGTTGGGGGGAAAACAATCTTTACAAAGTTTGCAAGATATAGTTTACATGACTCTTTAATATTAAATATGACAGCATAAAGGAGATAATATAGGAAACTTTTCTTTCCGACCAAAAGAAACTCTGAAAGTCCAGCAGTCTTAGTTGCTCAGTCGTGTCTGACTATTTGTGACCCCATGGACTGTAGCCCACCAGGCTCCCCTGTCCATGGAATTCTCCAGGCAAGATTACTGAAGTGAGATGGCATTTCCTTCTCCAAGGGATCTTCCCAACCCAAGGACTGAACCTGGGCCTTCTGTATTGCAGGCAAATTCTTTACTGTCTGAGACACCAAAAAAACCTTAAAATCTCAGGCATAGTTCCTTGGAACTGATGCTTTTTCCTAGACTGGGGTCAGCGAACTATCGCCCATTACCTGTTTTTCATACAATTCAAGATAATAAGAATAATTTTTACTCTTTTAAATGGTCAAAAATCAAAAGAAGAATGATATGTGAAAATCATATGAAATTTAAGTGTTGGTCTCAATAAATAAATTTTATTACAGCCCAACCACACCTACTTGTTACTTGTCATCTATGGCTGCTTTCATGCTACAATTTCAGAGCTGAGTAGTTGGAATAGAAACAGTATGGCCTGGTAAGCCTAAGATATTTGTTTTTTTTTCCAAAACAACTCTGTCATCTGCTCTTAAACAACATATTTGCATTGTTAGTGGTGACCTAACCAACGTGCAATAATGCTTTTGTTGTGGAATCATATGAGACTGTGGTATTGATTAAAGGGAGGTCAGTACATTTTGTCTGGACTAACAGCACTTCTCTAATAACTGCATAATATTCCACACTAATTATCTATATCTATGTAGCAACATGGGAGAATACTATTTGATGCGGGCTTTTAAGAAACAGGATATCATAAGAAGCTGATGCTTGATGCTGAGCCTTTAGTCATTAACTTTTTCTGGATTATTTATCTTTTTGAGACGAGGACTATAAGCTTTCATTATACATTGAACTTTGACCCCATCCAAAATTTATATGTTGAAGCCCAAACCCCCAGTACCTCAGAATGTGAATGGATTTGGAGAGAGTCTTTAAAGAGGGAATTAAAGTTAAATTGGGTTTCCCTGGTGGCTCAGTGGCCTATCAATGGAAGAGACATGGTTTTAACCCCTGAGTCAGGTAGATCCTCTGGAGAAGGAAATGGCAATCCACTCCAGTGTTCTTGCCTCGGAAACCCTACAGATGGAGGAGCCTGAGGGGGCTATAGCCCATGGGGTAACAAAAAAGTCAGGCATGACTTGGTGACTAAATAACAACAAAGGTTAAATGAGATCATATGGGTGGTTGCTAATTTAATTTGACTGGCACCCATCTAAGAAGAGAAAATTCAGACACACAGGAAGATAACAAATATACTTCCACATAGAGAAAGACCCCGTGAAGAAGCAGCAAGAGGATACATATTTGTAAACCAATCAGAGAGGCCTCAAAGGAAGTCAATACTGCCTACACCTTGATCCTTGATGTTGTACTTTCAGCCTCCCAAATTGTGAAAATGCAAATTTCCATGGTTGAAGTCACTCAGTTTACAGTAATTTTTTTTAATGGCAGACTTCACCCCATAAACAAAATTATACATATGATTTTTTTTGGGGGGGTGGTCTTCTTGAAAACCACATTGTCCATGGGCTCCTAATTTAAGAACTTTTCTAGAACAATTATTTGCTATCATTATTTGATATTAACATTGCCTAACTTGGAGTTACAAGCTATTTCTTAAACAGTTCTTTATAAGTTCTAGCAAAGGAGGCCTGGAGCCTATAAAAACTTGTTTGAAAATTAAATTTCTGTAATTCTTTCCTTGAGCAGCCTCAGGAAGGCTGTGACTGAAGAAACAGATAAACCAGCCAGGTCTGCCCAATCCGTCCTGGGACTAATGAGTGACAGACAGATGTCTCAGCCAGAGTCACAAAAAAAATTCTCCTTCTTCCATCTGACCAACTCCATCAGCTTTTAATTAATTCCCTACCCTTATCCTCAATAAAACTGACAGTCTTTTAGGTCTGCTAGTGGCCGAAAATAAAGTCTATGTCACTCTTTAGCTAGCTCTGTGATATTCTGATTTTTCTTTCTCTGTAGTTAAGTTTTTACATTTGATTCCTTGCTTTGTTTGTCTTGTAAACTGCCTTAAAAAGAACAAGGTGCTCAAATGCCTGTGGTTTCCCAGGCCCTCTCATTTGCTCTCAGAATCTGAGGATCTCTTATTTATGCTTGGCAGCCATGCAATGGGTAGTTTCTTGTTTCTTTATTCCCTCTCTTCCTTTTTGATCAATGACAACCTGTGGTCCTTTTCTATTTTCTGTGCCTGAATATTTTATCACTAGTTTTGATTGAAGGTCTTTTGATGTGATTTTTATAATGTAGTCTATCCTTGGTTTATTGTATGTTTTCATCATCATTTGGAAAAGAGTGTTTTTATGTAGTGCTTTACAGTAGCCACTATCTCCATTTTATTGGCAATTTTTAACTCAGAAATGAAGTGTGAGAGATGCTATCTCTGTTCTGAAGAGCCTAATTAGAGAGGAGATGGCAAATATTTTTACTACACCATATTTCAATTTAAGCTTCAGCAAACCTCCAGATCTCACAGACTTCCAGCCCTTTAAAAAGAATTCAGCATCATTTCTATGCTTAAGATATTGAAGTTGAGGCAGGGTAAATCTTGGTGGTTAGAAACGTGTACTCCGGAAGGAGACTGTATAGGCTCAAATCCCAGTTCCCTGCTACAGGTAACCTTAGCTAAGTTTCTTAAACACTCATTGCCTCAGCTTCCTCACCTGGATAATCCAGATTATCCAGATGATAATATTTGGATCTGAGAATATTTGGGTTGACCTCATAAAGTTGTTGTGAGTATTAACATAAGAATTAAAGATAGCCTGTCACAAAGTAAACACCATGGAAGGGCTTGCTGTGATCAAATCTGTGTAGTTTTGCTTATACAGAAGAGTCATTTAACATTCCTATAATTCAAACTTGGCATCCTTCAATGCAATCAGTGTTATTGGAGAGATAGATGTTAGCTAAATTTGCCCATGTGGCTCTATATTCCTGAATCTGGTGGGATCAAAGACAAAACTATTTTATTCTGAACTATGTACCATAATGAATTACATTAAAAGGTCCTAGTGTATTGGGGGGATCTTGTTCCAGGTCATTCAAATTACATTAAAGTTATACAAATCTAATAAGTTATCTTCCTCAGGATCCTTTTCTAAGACATTTAAATTACATTAAAGTCATATAAATCTAAGATATTATTTTCCTCTGTTGATTTTACAAAGACTGACAACTAGGCTCCATTGCTTATTGGTGGGAATCAATTGGAAATTCTTATATGTTATGTTTTCATGCAATTTAAGATGCTTAATCAATAGGTTTATAAATCTCTGAGAAGGGATTATATCTAACCAGCAATATTTCAAAAAGGGACAAGAATGGACAGAAAGCTTAAAATAGGATGGCTCCCCAGCTGCATTAATTATCGGGCAATGAGCCATGAATCCTCCTCTTTGGATAGTTTTCCCCAAAGTGGTCATTTTTTTTGAACACAGTAAGAAAAGAGTTTCCCCAGTATTCACAAATATTTTCTAAATAATCCAAAGATAACAAAACTGAGCTATCAGAGACAATGAAATGAAGACTTCTGATGAATTTCTGAACTCAAAGTGAACTCATAGTCTAATAATTTAAAAGACTTTTAAAGACTAGGTTAAATTTCACAATTGAAATATTAGCCCAAAATATTTCCACTAGCTCATTAAACTTTTATATTGCATATTCGTTAAGCTGTATTCATGCCTCCCTTCTACAAGTAAAGAGAAATAGATGGTTTTCAAGGGAACATATATTTATTTATTTGTGGTAAAATGTAAATACTTTGTCAGGAAGACTTTGTCACTGAGTCTAGCAATTGTTCTGGTGTTGTTTTGAAGAGGATGCAGTAGAGGTGTGGTCTAGTTCAGATGTATTCACAGTGGGACAGATTGGATTTGGACGCCATTCCCCACCTTCCTTAGGTTAGTTATGCAGTCTCTCCTAAAACTCAGTTTCCTCATCTGCAAAAGGTGCTTTAAATATCGCTCCCTCACAATGTTGCTAAAAATGGTAAATGAATGATACAGACAGAACCCTTACCACCACCACTGGCCCATGGCAACTCTTCAGCAAAATAAGCTCTTCTAGGACTAAGAGAGTCAGCTTCCAGCACGTTAGCTTCTGCTAAGTATCTCCTCAAGAATCTAGTTTATTCCAGATATCTTCAATCAGACTTCGTCTTTTGTTTCCTTTAGAAGTTGACTTGCTTGCACAACATGTGAAGCTCTAGGTAGAAATCTTGTAATTTAGTCACTAAATAAAAATATCATGATAGTAGAACTGGTGGGCCAAAGCTCCTGTACCTAAGGGGTACATTGCAAAACATTGTACATCTAATAATGAAGGAAAAAATAGAGAGCTTGGCACTGAATTTCCTACCTGCTTTTGGTTTCCATTTCCCTTCTAGTCCCAGCTCCCTCCAGTCTTTGGCTCAATTGTACACTTGGTAATATTTTGCAGTAAATTCAATGGAAATGTTCTTGCTCATTGGATGGATCACCATCCTTTCCTACAATGCCCACTTTCCTTCTTCACCTGGATGACTGCTGCCATCCTGCCAACCTTACCTAGACATCATAAGTAGAAGAAGTGACACCAACAGCAGTGCCCTCTATTCTTTGGCTGCCTACTAGCCCTCTCTGATCTCAGAGAGCCTCTAAAAATCTACAGGCCTGCACTCTTCAAATGGAGCAGTGGGAAAGCCAAGTGGTTCTGTTTGGGGGGATCTTGGAGTTCAATTTCTTAGATACAAATTCCAGCTCAACCAAATTAGTTGCTTGAGCAGTTTATTTAACTTCTTTCAAAAATATTTTTTTCATTATTTTCTACCTAACTTATTTATGGCAAAGTCTCCTTGTCTCTGTGCTGTTCTTAGTTGCTCAGTCATTTCTGACTCTTTGTGATCCGATGGACAATAGCCTGCCAGGCTCCTCTGTTCATGCAGATTCTCCAGGTAAGAATACTGGAGTGGGTTGCCATGCCCTCCTCCAGGGGATCTTCCCAACCCAGGGATCGAAGCCAGGTCTCCCACATTGCAGGCATATTCTTTACCATCTGAGCCACCAGGGAAACTCCTCTTTTTCTATAAAGTGAAGATAAAAATTATGATGCATGTAAAGCATGCCTATGGTGCGGATCTTTCTTGTAAAGTCACTAACGATATAGTAATTTACATTTTTCTTTCTAGTGCCTAGAACAGAGTCAAGCAAATAGCACACATGTGTGCATGGTATGTGTACACACACACTTGTTGAATATGAGCCAGATATAAATGACAGTCTCAACAGTGGAATTCTTCTCAAAGGTATTGAACTTTTTGATTTGCACAACAGACCACTTTGGCAGCATGCTAAACTCTGAACTCCTTCTCAGAAAAGTGTTTTTAAATACATGAAATGAGATGTGTTTGGGGTTAATTACAGAAATCCCAGTTATATTTAATTACAAACACCAAAATATTTAAAAATAAATTTGTGGCATAGTAATATTGTTTCTTTCTCATTAAATGATAAAATGGACTGACATATCTAACTACTATTAATTTCAAAGAAGTGATAATACTTGAACAACACAGTGATATGGCTGAAATAACAGTAATGCAATATGAAAATAACCATGATTGCTCTGGTACCAAATTCAAAGGCACTGCTGATACTACAGTGATGTGCTGCTTTGATGAATTATTGAAGGAAATGCTAAATTTCCATTAGAGGCTATTGAAAATATATATGTAATAGTTTCCTATCTAATTTCCCAGATCCTCTTTATCTGAGGTTTAGGCCTGCCAGTTTGAAGCTTAATTCATAAAAATTATAAAACTCCATAAAAAAAATTCATAAAAAACTTCCATGAAGTTTCCTAACAGAAGCCACAATCATGATTGGATGAAACTGCTAATTATATCTTTTTTGTTTATGAGCTTTACAGGGAAAACCAGCTTGCACAAGAGGGACAGATAATGACTGTCCAGTGGAGTTGATTTGGATTAACAGGTTATATTGTTTCAGAAGCAAAATGGCCTTTACTGACCTTTCCTAATGATTTCTTCAAACATGGTCAAATTTAGAAACCTCCTACTTAATGGCTTAATTATTGCATTCAAAAAAAAGTAAATATGATACTTTGGCTTTAGTTAGAGGGGAAATATGTCCCATTTACAAGGCTGGCACAGTGTCGAAGTGTGAGGCAATTTGCACTAGAGAAAGCTCTCTCTCCTTTGGGCTCAAGCCAGGAATCCTGATAATGCTCCCTTTTATCTGAGCAAATCCTGTACCCATGCCCTGCTAATATAGTCAGCCTCTTTTAATTCTAATTTTTCCTTTTTAATATAATACTAAAAGCAAATAAAAGTCTGCACTTCCAGTTCCTATCTTTTAGACATCATGAATTTGCACTGTTTTGTGTAGGGAAAAGACCCAGGGAAGGTGCAAGAGACATTCAGTGTTTAAACCAGTTGAAAGTCTTTAATGGAGAATTAGAAATCATCTGTATAATTCTACATTTATATTTTTCTTTTAGATCACTGAAATGAGAATAGTTAGTTTATTTAAACTAACATGGTAACAGGACAAAAAAAATGCAGAAGACTTGAACAAGTTTCTTCCTGGTAGGCGACCTTTGAACAAGTTTTGTTGTGCTCAGTCATGTCCAAGTCTGAGACTCCATGGACTGTAGCCCGCCAGGTTCCTCTGTCCATTGGATTACCAAGACAAGATACTGACCTGGGTTTCCATTTCCTCCTCCAGAGGATCTTCCCAACCCAGGGATCAAACTCATGTCTCTTGAATCTCCTGCATTGGCAGACAGATTATTTACCACTGGGTCATGTGGGAAGCCCTTTGAATAAGTACTATCTGTGAAAACAAGGACAGTGCAACATTCTTCACAAAGCTGATGCATGGAGTCAAATGTATATTTTACAGATATCCATTATATAATTTGGAGAAGAGCATGGCAACCACTCCAGTATTCTTGCCTGGAGAATCCCATGGACAGAGGAACCTTGTCGGCTACAGTTCATGGGGTCGCAAAGAGTCGGACACGACTGAAACGACTTAGCATGCATTATATAATTACAAAATGCCATGAAGATAGTAGCTCTCATTACTGGAGTATCCACATTATTTCTTCAATTTTACTTTGTTGGTCAGAAACTATTGTATGTAATGGTAAAAAGTATGTAACACTTGATATAAAAATAATTTCATTTAGCGGAAATGAAATAAGTAAATTTCAGAAAAGAAGTTTCTTTTTGATAGATTGGGAACTGTCGAATCTTATAGAAATCTATAGGACATTTGAACTGCCAATAATTTAAAATATCTGTTTAAACACTAGTATAAAAATGATGATCCAAGAACTGTCCGACTCTGTGAAGATTGGCATAGACACTCCCAACTATCTGCTAAAGCAGAACAGACTGTCAAGTGTTAAGTTTTAGAGGACATGTTTCATGTTTAAGGATTGGTATCATATGCTTGGTAAAAAGAAGGAAATCTACTCTAACTCAGCTGCTGTTTTTTGTTTTCCCCAAACATCTGAAATATCAAACTGAATCGGGTTCTTGTTCAATGTATTATTAAGGTCAGTTTTCTCAATACTAAAAAGCTGTGAGATCCATGGAGCAGTGCAGAAAAATGCTATACAGAGGGATTGTGTATTTACAAAATATATGACCCATGAAATCCTGGACGCAAAAGAAGAAGAAGTTCCAGGTTCCCTAAATGATGAAAGGTAGAATTATGTCCTTAATTATGGTATAAATCTTAGTGAAGATATCTCTATTCAAATGGCATTCTGCTCTCACCATTCTGTTCATTAGCTTTTCATTCTATGTGATGTTTTGGACTATTAATTCTGGTCAATAAGAACAGTTCGATAATTAGTTTTGCAGTGTTGTTTGTCTTATAGAGCTTTTCTTTTTCTTACTCAAAAGAGTTAGGCATTTATGAATAAACAGTAACAAGCTTAATCAAACTTATAAATGTGAGACATTTATAAGCAGAAACAAGAAACCTAAATAGCATTCATAATGCAATTTGATTTCCGAAGTCTTCTTTCCCATTGTGTAGGATTATTAAGACTTAAAAATATGTCATAATAATGCCCTATAAACTTCATCCTAGAAATTACAATTGGGGATTGTGCTAAGGCAAAAAAATAGACATCTAAAGCTATGATATATAATTAAGTGATAAAACTTCACAATCTTTAAAAGGGAGTCCTGAAATCTAAAGCTGACTTTAAGAAAATGAGGGTTCATTTCAGAAGAACAGTTTGAGGCATGTGCTTTAAAAAAAACTAGGTTGTTTCCCCTTAAAATATGGTCTATCTGATTTGTCACAGCTCATCTTCACAGCTAAGCCATGAGGCCAGAAGCTGAATGCAGGGCTTTTTCTGAACCAGGTGGACCTTATTTTCACAGTCTCACATCCAGTTTGCTGTCTGTCATCACACGGACTTAATGCCGGGAACTGACAGGTTTCAAATATTGATGGACAAAACGCTGGTGGCTTCAGAAACTTGGAACTTGCCCAAAATATCCAAATCCTGCACGTCTATAAAATCAGCCAGGAAAACAGGCTGTTTTGTGAAATGTCCACAGCCTCTTATTTTCACATGAGATTTTAAAAAAATACCACAGGAGAGAAAACTGCCCTTTTGATATTTTAACCCATGAATTTTTTTTAAGTTTCACCACCTGGCATTAGAATCTAGTTTCAACTAGGTACTACTCATCTGCTAGAGAGACAGAATAAACGTCTTCAAATATATTTGGCACTTCAAAAATGTACTTTGAGAGTATTTTTTATTCATTTCTTTTCCTTTAATGCTTTTTTTTTCTATTTTTCTACATTCACAATATTCAAGAGGGAATATGAAATTCACTTTCTACTTCAGAGAGTGTCATGACCTCTCAAATAATCCTGCCGTCTGTGTGGCCTTGTCTATTTTTGTGACAAGTACACTACCTAGAGTCATGTATGTCTCAAAGAGATCCATGTTCCTATTTTGTTTTGTTGCCTACTGCATTTTTTTTCCTCTTCTATGAACTGAGGGAGGAAAAGGAAGTTACAGTTGTATTGGTCCTGTATGTGAATAGTATGAAAGCTCTCACCCGATCTAACCTAGAGGAGTGACTTAATTTTCTTAATTATTCCATGCTCATGATGAGCTGCCTATTTTTTGTAACTGGTATTGGAAAATAATAGAATGCATAAAAGCTGAACATTCCATACTATCTTGTCTTTCACTTATTTTTAATTGGAGGATAATTGCTTTATAACCTGTTGGTTTCTGCCACACAACAGCAAGAACCAGCCATGAGTATACATATGTCCCCTCCCCCTTGAACGTCCCTCCCACTCCTCTAGGTTGTCACAGAGCACCGGGTTGAGTACCCTGTGTTATTAAGCAACCTCCTATTAGCTACTGATTTTATGTATGGTAATATATATATTTCAATGCTGCTGTCTCAATTTGTCCCACCCTCCCCTTCTCCTTCTATGTCCACGAGTCTATCTGTGTTTGCATCTCTATTCCTGCCCTGCAAATAGGTACAAAGCTACAGGAATCAAGACAGCATGGCACTGGCACAAAAAAAAAAAAAGAAATACAAAGCAATGGAACAATATAGAAAGCCCAGAGATAAACCCATGCACCTATGGGTGCCTTATCTTTGACAAAGGAGGCAAGAATATACAAAGGAGAAAAGATAGCCTCTTCAATAAATGATGCTGGGAAAATTGGACAGCTACGTGTAACAGAATGAAATTAGAACAATTCCTAACACCATACACAAAGATAAACTCAAAATGGATTAAAGGCCTAAATGTATGTCCAGACACTATAAAATTCTTACAGGTAAACATAGGCAGAATACTTTTTGACATAAATCACAGCAAGATCCTCTTTGACCCACCTCCTAGAGTAATAGAAATAAAAACATACTAGCTTTCAAAAGTTTTACTGTGTGTGTGTGTTTAATATACAATATAGAACCAGGGTGCGTCTACTTGAAATTCTAATGCTGAAGGAGAGAGCTGATTTCAGGATTTGAATAATTTCATTTAGTCAATAAAAGGATAAATCATTCTCCAACAGCTATTTTTCCTTGACTCGACTTTGGATTAAAAATTCAGTCCATCTCAGAGAAGCACTTATGCAAATACGGTGTTAGCGGTGTGGCTGATCATATTAGAGCTGCGGGTTACCGGATTACCTGGGTGGCTGTGATGAAAAGATCAGTCCGTTTTCACGCTGAGATGGAATGATGCAATGCATTGTCTCAAGTCATCAGCAAATGTCATTTTAATAGGACTACAAAACATTGTGATATCAACAACCTGAAACAAATCTTCTGGATATTTAAATACACTGATTCTTCCCTGGGGGCCAATGAAAGATGTAAAAAGAAACTCAAAAAGAATGACTTGATCTTAAAGTAGCAGCATCTAGACAGTAGAATTTTCCATTTGTTTTAAGCTGTAAACTAAATGATATGGCCAGAGGACAAGTGATGCTAAGGTTTTTATAAGACTGTGGATGATTAATTCCCAAACAACTTGCAGTCAATTTTCAACCTGTGTGCTGGAGGCCTGGAGAACAATGAAGATTTTTTTAATGGCAGAATAATAATAATAAATACAGGTATGCTATTTATTCCTCTATTCCTGGAATTAGAAAGAAGGAAGTAGCTCAAGGCAGTGAGGAATACTGCCAACAGTAGTTATCAGACAACCTAGACTTCTGTAATTCTTAAACAATCAAATCTGGCATTTTTCTCATATTAAAAATACTCAAAAATGCCTTTGATGCCACACAACAGTTTCTTAATCACAGTATCCTATGATCCTTCTAGAAAAACAAAAAAAAAAAAGAAAGAAAAAAAAAAAGCAGAACAGGCCCCAAATTATTTTAACACAAATTTGAATCCAACAACAAAACTAGATGAGTACCCAAGATTGTTGCAGAATGCTACAGTAACTAGATAATAATTGTGACTTCCTTTTCAAAGAACCAGCCTCTATATAGTATGCCTAAAACATGAAGATTTACTTCTCTGTGAACTTCACAATCAGAAATTTTAAATTATGTTCAAAACAATTTGCTTTTGTTTTAATATGAACACATGTCAGGAAATTCTTTGGACTATATCAGTACCTTCCAAAGTGATTATAAGAACTAGGCTGAATTAAAATCTTTTTTTTTTTTACTTGAATTAATCAAATTTAGAAATATCTCTGTATGAGACTTAAGAATTTACATAACCTGTGGTTAATGGAAATAAGGGCATCCTTTCTTTGTTACTCCTATCTATATTATGCTTATTATGTTATTGTTTACCTTAGTTTGAGAACAAACCATGTATTAGCTTTACTTGGCTGACATCAGTAAATGTGCCTATTTCCTATATGTAAGGACTGCATTTATTAATTTATGTAAAAGTGAAACACTGCAGTAGCAGAAAAAATATAGCACTGGCTCTTCAGCCAAAATAAGCGCTGTGGCATGGACATAGTTCTACTACTGCCAAATAAAAGAGTGATGATAAAAAAAAAAATGATGATATACAGAACATTTAAAACATTTCAATGGCATTTAAGATGTGCTTTTATCACTTTACTTCAACTTATTAGAGACTTAGAAGAGAAAAAGAGGAGGAAGTTATAGAGTAAAAAAATCAATTTGATGGGTCTTTTGGGTGCCCTTTAAAAAAGTAATTTTAGGGCAGCCTTGCAAACCCTTATTGTTTAAGGAATACCATTCTATCACTTTCTTAAAAATACAGAAAAAGGCAAACATGAAACGACAAATGCTTTGGCTAGAACAATAGAGAACTTCAGTAAAGCCAGGAAAAGGAATCTTGCAAATGTGTCTGAGATTTCTGTTGAACTGCCCTGGCTGGAAATTCAATCAATGGGCTATTGAAGACAACCAGGAACATCATCCACCTAGTAGGAGTATCCCAAGTTTCTCTTATTTGGAGATCCTCAGAATATGAAAGTGTTCTTGAAGTGTTCTGACTACAGATGAGAGTCAGTAGTCACCTTTTAAGCTATTTTGAGTGCAGAGTTATTTCAAATTTAATAAAACAATGCCATATAAAATGATAAAGATTACATAAAGCATAATTCTGCAGAGACTTAGGAAAAAATGAAAATAACTTATTTTTCTACCATCATGTGTTTTCCAATCTCCCTCACTTTGTTGCCTCACTCTGTGGATACACGTTTGCATTCACAAAAATAAAATATTCTCCTCAAAACAATCAGAAATTGGGTATCTATGTTTTTGTGCTTGAGAAAACATGAAAATATTTTCCTTTACCTACTGTTTATTCAAATTACACTCCAATACTGTGGCCACCTGATGCGAAGAACTGACTCATTTGAAAAGACCCTGATGCTGGGAAAGATTGAGGGCAGGAGGAGAAGGGGATGACAGAGGATGAGATGGTTCGATGGTATCACCAACTCAATGGACATGGATTTGGGTGGACTCCGGGAGTTGGTGATGGACAGGGAGGCCTGGCGTGCTGCGGTTCATGGGGTCGCAAAGAGTCAGACACGACTGAGCAACTGAACTGAACTGAGTCCTATGGGAGAAAGTTTTTGGCTTGTCACTTATCTTCCCTTTCAAAATGATGATCAGCTACTTCTGATGAAGATTAATTCCATATTACACTGTGGAAATAATAACATAATCTTAAAACCTAATACAAGTTCTCTACTGACAACTGATTTTCTTATCTAACTCTTAGGAATTATTTAATGTACAACTTATTCCTAATATTTTATTCTTGAAATTGTCCTAGTATATATATATATATATGTATATATATATATATATATCTTTCTTTTAAATAGAGAACCTCTTGGCCAAGTGGGGGGGAGTCAATTACTTAAGAGAAATGCACATTAACTCTAACTACCAGTACTATAACACACAATTTTATAAATCTTAACTAAAAAAAAAAAAAAACTATTTCATTTTAACCATATCATTATAAGAATGTGTTCTAAATTGTGTGAGTTTAAGAGATTGAAATTACATAGATGGGCAGGACTGAGCTTAAGGGATGATTCAGCACATGAGGTATAGCCATAGAGCCCAGTGGAGGGTAGAAGGACAATCGTATTGAAGAAAGTGCTTCCCCAGGCTTTCCTTGGGATTCTCAAAGTCAAGAAGAAGGTAGGAACCATATCTGGATTTCTCACTGTTTGTGAATGAATAAGATAAAGCTTGCTCAGGATGCCATCTGGGGGAACAACAGGCTTTGGAATTTGAATGACTGGAAATTCTTTTTTAATTGTATGGACCTATTGCCAACTTTTTATTTAAGACTTTGCTATTAAGAACTACATCCAGGGCTTCCCTGGCGGCTTAATGGTAAAGAATCCACCTGCCAATGACGGAGTCACAGGTTCAATCCCTGCTCTGGGAAGATCCCACATGCTTCAGAACAACTAAGCCCATGTGCCACAATTATTGAGCCCGTGCTCTAGAGCCTGGGAACCACAACTACTGAGCCCTTGTGTTACAACTTCTGAAGCCCACGCACCCTAGAGCCTGTGCTCTGTGATGAGAGAAGCCATCTCAATGAGAAGCCCACGCAACTAGAATAGCTCCCACTTGCCACAACTAGAGAAAAGCTCATGCAACAATGAAGACCCAGCACAACCAATAAATAAATAAAATTATTAGAAAAAAGAACTACATCCACTAACATCATCATTTCTAAAATGGTTCAGAATCAAGGATGTGCCTTAACTCACCTGCCGCTGCTGCTGCTAAGTCGCTTCAGTCGTATCCGACTCTGTGCGACCCCGTAGACAGCAGTCCACCAGGCTCCCCCGTCCCTGGGATTATCCAGGCAAGAACACTGGAGTGGGTTGCCATTTCCTTCTCCAATGCATGAAAGTGAAAAGTGAAAGGGAAGTCGCTCAGTCGTGTCCGACTCTTAGCGACCCCATGGACCGCAGCCTACCAGGCTCCTCCGTCCCTGGGATTTTCCAGGCAAGAGTACTGGAGTGGGTTGCCATTTCCTTCTCCATTAAAGTCACCTAAGTTTCTTTTTAAATCATGTTGCTGAAAACCAATGAAAATTTCATTGTGGGATCTTATCTTTTTGTCAGTGTTCATGAACCCTTTAGGTGAGTGCGCTCAGGCTTTGCATTCATACACCTGGATCATTCACTCACCAACTTCTTTACTCTAAAACTGTTCATTTAGACTCCTGCATGCCAGCCCCTGTGCTAGACACTGACAAGTCCTGGAGAGTGAGAACAGACACTACCTCTATCCTAGTTCATGGGCTAGTGGAACACAGCACTACCTCCATTTAGCTGCATGACCTTGTGTTAATGGCTTTAAAAAAATGAGCTTGAGAGGGTGTCCTTTTAGGTAAAATGAGGATTAAAATGATCTTGTTGCAGAACTGAGAGCCTAATTGACATCCAAATGGCATTCAACTGATGAAAGTTAGTCTCATCAAAGATCATTAAATGTTATCAGAATGAGATTTTTCTCTAGAAGGAAAAGGAGATAGAGAAGTAGAAGATTGTCCTTAAAACACTGTCAGTCTCCCTGACCGCAGGGGGCAAAGACAGATGCAGAGGAGATGGCTATGGTACCAGAGTAGAGAGATACTTTCAAATGGCACCAACATCAGATTAGATGACCACAGGTATGTTAAACATGTCTGATGAATAACTTCACTAGTTACGGGTAGAAGTGCATAAAAGCACCTCTTAGAACTAAAATGCACAATTTGTCACAGGAAAATAGCCCAAAGAATTGAGATACAATCTAAATGGTATCATAATTGGGCTCTGGAATTACATTTTTGTTAAGGACTGTACAGCTTAGAAGAATCTAATGAAACATCTGACAAAAGCAATAGATTCTGGCTGACAGCATGGCCTAGAGGCATGCGCTCCCACTGACTAGGAAGTTAAGATGTCACCAAGTCCTCATCCCTTCTCTTCACTTTAGCCTCTAAGAATTGATTGTGAAGTGGAATAAAGACACTGTCAAGTTTAAATTTTAAATAGATACATATGGAACAACCAGAGTTTTCTTCGGAAAATCTTTTACTCACTTCCCAAGAAAACCACAATCAAGAAACTAGCACAGTCTTTACACGAATTGTGTTAGGACCATTGATGCCAGCTCTATTCCTCCTCCACACAATGCACCATCTTGCAGAAACTTTAATTCCCACTGAAGTGAGCTTCTAAATGTTTCCCAATGGGATTAGATAGCAATGCATTTTGCAGTCTCTCTCCCAGGCCCTCACCCTCTCCATTATGATACTGTCCACAGCTTTAGACTCACAGCAATCCCCCTCAAATCCACTTATGTTTGTATGATTCTTACTCTCATATTCCTTATTTTTAGTAAAGTATAATGATTTTTGAGTAGAAAATGGCAACCCACTCCAGTACTCTTGCCTGGAAAATTTCACAGACAGAGGAGCCTAGCGGGCTACAGTCCATGGGATGGCAAAGAGGTGGACATGACTGAGCAACTGAGCACAGAATGTTTTCCAATTGGTTCATTCACTTTTATGCAGGTCTTCACTAAGAACCTAGATACCAGGACAAAAGGTAAGAACCCCTGGACAAATTAGGGATAGAAATTTAACTGATGTTGCCCAATAGATGAGGTTTTTGTTTCTAAGGCAAACCAAACTCTTCCTTTAAGATTAATCCCATGTGTGTGCAATGCTCCCCAGAGTTCCCTGGGCCCTGATAGACCACCAACCAGGTCAGATAGAGAAAGCGACTCACCTGGATGTTGCAAGAGGGAAGGAAGGAAAAAGTAAACCCTGAATGTATTGGTAGGGGAGGCACATTTCCTGTGGGGTTTTCAATCTCCTTCTGACTATAGATTTCCCTGACCATGGAGAATGAAATACTTCAACAAAGCAAAAGACACTGCAAAATAGACCATCTATCAATAGTGCCAATTTCCCTTGGCTCCACCAACATGCATTTAGTTCTGTTTTAGCATAACCTATGACTTGTGAGCTGAAAGTTTCTTTGAAGTCTAAAATGACTCACTTCAGTGCAGACTGCCCTTCATGCTATGCTGTACATCTCAAGACCACACCATCCTGAAAACATTTCCTTTAGAGCATTCCTCACACAGGTCCTTCTTCTCATGTCTTTCTTTCAATTCCTTACAATTTCACAATTAGCTGATTTCTATGGGTCCAAATTAGGTTCCCTGCCACCATACACACACACACACACACACACACACACACACATGCACACATAGACACACACATATACTAACATACACACACCAACCCCACCACCACCACGACCACCATCAGCTTAGTACCATGGACCACACTTGAGAATCAGGCAGCAGGTTCCTAAATACTGTTTTAAAATCTTTCTCCCTTCTCCAAATAACTTGCCTGACTCTCAACTGTGATTTAACAAAATCTAAACTTAGTTTAACCATAAAGATCCTTAGTTAAAACCTTACCTGCTGCTATTTCCTGTAAAAAAATCTCTACTATTTTTTGTACAAGTTTCATATTCTTTCCACTCTAGTCAGCTCAGCATTTCTGAACAAGCATCATATTCCCCCCAACTATGTTATTTAAATTGATACCAATTTCTCTATGTGAAATTCCTCCCCTACAACCCCTCTGACAGTTAAAAACATTGATTATCTTTAAGGTCTATTCTAGCACAGATTCAGACAGAGGAAAGGACTTAGCCAGGGATTATCACTCTTCCTAATGCTTTCTGAGAGTCACTTCAGATATACAAAGCATTCTTCAAAGGAGTTTCAAAAATACTCTAATTTGTGTTTATTCAGAATCTGGTGCAATGATATTTTAGGGAGTTCCATACCTCCCTGATTTCTTAAAACTATGAAGATTTAACTTTTTAAACTAATGTTGTTAAATATTAGGCTGGAAAGTAAGGTCATAGAAAAACTAGAATGTGGTGAATAAAACAAAAACTCTACTGGTCTCAAATAATTACATAGTTACTTAGTTACCTAGGAGAGTTCAGTTCAGTCCCTCAGTTGTGTCTGACTCTTTGCGACCCCATGAATAGCAGAACTCCAGGCCTCCCTGTCCATCACCAACTCCCAGAGTCCACTCAAACTCATGTCCATTGAGTCAGTGATGCCATCCAGCCATCTCATCCTCTGTCGTCCCCTTCTCCTCCTACCCTCAATCCCTCCCAGCATCAGGGTCTTTTCCAATGAGTCAGCTCTTCACTTGAGGTGGCCCAAGTATTGGAGTTTCAGCTTCAGCATCAGTCCTTCCAATGAACACCCAGGACTGATCTCCTTTAGGACGGACTGGTTGGATCTCCTTGCAGTCCAAGGGACTCTCAAGAGTCTTCTCCAACACCACAGTTCAAAAGCATCAATTCGTCGGTGCTCAGCTTTCTTCACAGTCCAACTCTCAAGTCCGTCTGTACATGACCACTGGAAAAACCATCGCCTTGAATAGATGGACCTTTGTTGGCAAAGTAATGTCTCTGCTTTTTAATATGCTGTCTAGGTTGGTCATAACTTTCCTTCCAAGGAGTAAGGGTCTTTTAGTTTCATGGCTTCAATCACCATCTGCAGTGATTTTGGAGTCCCAAAAAATAAAGTCAGCCACTGTTTCCACTGTTTCCCCATCTATTTGCCATGAAGTGATGGGACCAGATGCCTAGGAGAGTGGGAGTAAGGAAATACAAAGAAACAATTCTTGGTCTAGACCCAATATCTTTTCTATAAAGAATGGTGGAAGACTTGGAATTGTCATGGCCATTGAGAATCAAGAAGAAGCCAGGATAGGAATAGAAAACCCCATGGTGTGAAGGCCACATGGCATGATGATTGTGTGCTGCTATGAAACTGTAAAACTCATGCCCATTTCATGAACTGAGCCTGCTGTGAAAAAATTCAGATTTATCAGAGGGGCAGATTTGTTGCCAGTTTGATGGGCATCCAGTGGATGAAAAAGGCATTTCCAAACAATTAGAAATAGATAAAGAAGATATCATTGAATCCTTTCATTCATTGGCTAGTTTCTGAAGCTACGATGAAGACTGAAGTATGCACAGTTCCTGCTATCATGGGTCTTCAGGGCCTAGAAGTTGATGTAATACAGCTGAGATAGGAGGTGGGGTGCACTATTAAAAAAAAAATCTGGTAGTTAATTCCAGACCTGGGTCCCACAGTAAAAATAAAATAAACAAATAAACAAACAAGAAATGCCTTGCCAATTAGAGAAGTGAAATTTGGTTGTGTCATGTCCTTGTTGCTGCAAGGTAATGTCTGTCCATTAATTGATCCTTCCACTCTACCTACTACATCTCATTCCTACACTTGATCTTAGCCAAAAGGCTGAGAAGCGATGCATCTCATTCTTTTGCTATGCAAATGATATACTCCCAGATGAAATGTATAAGGTGTTTTGGAAAATGAGGAGAGAAACCTGGTTGTGTGAAAATTACCCCTTTTCCTTGACTAGTACCATAATTACTGAATGTGCCTCTTTACTGTACACTGTTTTTTGCTCTTTCCATGAAACAAAGATTGCTCTAAAAAGCTTTGCAGATTTTGATATATAATCTCAATGCAAGATTTTTACAAATATTTGATATAGTTATTGCACACACATAAGTTTACACACACGTGTACTAATATATGCATGTACATATATATATGTAAATACACATAAACACATGCATAAATGCACACACAGTAAGGCAAACATAGCTTTTGCAAATACGGCTGGCATCATCTTCAAGAATTTAAAGAGAGATACTATTTCATATCAGTAAGTGAAGTGAAGTGAAAGTCACTGAGTCACATCCAACTCTTTGCAACCCCTTGGACTCTAAACTGCCAGGCTCCTTTGTCCACGGAATTCTCCAGACAAGAATACTGTAAAGAACAGCCATTCTCTTCTCCAGGGGATCTCCCCAAACCAGGAATTGAACCCAGGACTCCCACATTGCAAGTGGATTCTTTACCATCTGAGCCACCAGGGAAGACCAAGAAAACTGGACTCGGTAGCCTATTCTTTCTCCAGGGATCTTCCCAACCCAGGGATCGAACCGGGGTCTCCTGCATTGGAGGCAGATTCTTTACCAGCTGAGCCAAGAGGGAATCCCTCAAATCAGCAAGAATGTAGGTAAATGGGCACTCATATTCTGCTGGTGAAAATAAAATTGGGGAAAACGTTCTGGAGAACAATTTAGCTATACAAATTCAAAATCCTAAACTGTGCAAGTCATCTGATACACTAGTTCCACTATTAGATATCTATTAAAAGGAACACCTACATACAAATATGTATTTTAGAGATATTCGTTATAATGAGTCTATAGTAGATTCCATATAGTTATAATAAAGTACACTATGATAGTCATAAAATGCATTTATTTTACACACATTCAAAATGAAGATGTAGATATAATCTATTGACAGGGAAAGTTGTTCATGGCACATTGTTAAGTAAAAACGGGGCTCTAAGCAGAGTAATATTAATTGCTAATATTTTACTTAGTGTTTACTGTAAGAAAGACATAGGCTCTGAGATATATATGTATATATACATTATATACATATATTTTATATACAGTAACTCTTTTCAATCTCATTGATATTATCCCTGATTTACTGGGTTTGGGTGAAGAAATGATCCTAAAGACATGAAGCTATTCACCAAAGATAAAACAGCTAGTAAGTAACAAATGTGATCTTTACACTGGGGCAGTCTGACTGCCCGAGACCACACTCTCAATCTCTCCAACATAATACCTACCTTTGTATAGATCCCTGTGGGCTTTTGCTCATACATTCATCTTTGTATGTACACAGGCAGAGAGTAAAATATAGGATAACATCCATCATGATTTAACATGGTTATCCTTAAGTGACTGGAATTTTAATTTTTGTGTAGTTGTGTTTTCTTTAGGGAACAGTGCATTACTTGTGTACATTTTAAAGAGAGTGAAAGGGGTAAGGACTACAAATACATTCTGCTCAGTTGTAGCCTGGGTGCATGCGATGGGGTAGTCCTGCTGTCTTCCTGCCCAGCTGATGCTCAGAGTGAATAAGGAGCTCCCATGGACCACAAATAATGCAAAATATGGAAAATCTGCATTGTGTGATTGAACGTTAAATAAATTTTATTTTCCAGCTTCTAAGAAAGTGAGGCACCTTGCAATATTGAATTATTCTTCCTGGGCACTGACTTATTGCTTCCTTGTATGTGTGTGTTAGTCACTCAGTCGTGTCTGACTCTTTGTGAACTCATGGACTATATAGTCCACCAGGCTCCTCTGTCCATGGAATTTTCCAGGCAAGAATACTGGAGTGGGTAGCCATTCCCTTCTCCAAGGGATCTTTCCAACCCAGGGATTGAACCCTGTTGTCCTTCATTGAAGACGGATTCTTCACTGTCTGAGCTACCAGAGAAGTCCTATTGCTTCCTCACAAAATGCTGCATGATGCCATGACCTAAAACTAATGTGACTTCTGAAAAAGCCTGTCATTGCCAGGGTCCTGGGCGGCTTTAGAAGCTCATGGTCTTGACACTTGTTTCCTGGTCCATTCAAAAGTGAAAATATTTACTCAGAATTTACACATAAGAGATTGTAAAATACCTTGTTACAGCTTAGATTTTCTTTTCATATTTACCTGATATGGTTTGTTTGCTACCTTTTCAAATTCAGTAAGCCTTAAGGAATGCTGAAGACAACTGAGAAAAACATCATCTTTGATTTTATCTCTCTGGATGGAATTAATCCCGGTTTGCCATCTGTCTCAGAAAGGACCTTTACTGCTTTTGGTAGGGCACACCGATTGTGACTTCCAGTTTTATTAAGGTTTCATAAACTAATACAATTTTCTAATTATCTCCAATAAATCAAACGAAAACCTGTACTATGGCAGAGTGAAGAGCTGTAGATGGATTTTTCTCCTTCCCTTCCTCCCTTCCTTCCTTCCTTTCTCACTCTCTTCCTCCTTCTTCTCTTTCCTCTTTCTTCTTCTGTCTTTTTCTGCCTCCCTTCTGCCTCTATTTTTGCTTTCTTACTAAATGACTATGCTTAGCTTTTATGCTATCTTACAAGAACTGTCCTGCATGTAGATTACACAAACCTGCACACAGTTCCCTTGGAGTAAGTCTGTAACCCTACCCTGCTCGTGCTATCGGGAAAAGCTACATTTTCAGAGACTGAAACGTTAGCCACCAGTGCATGCTGCTCTTGTCTGAGCTCTGCGATTGCTTCATTATTTCTCCCCCGAGGATTCAATGGATTTGGTTCAAGCACCATTGAACGTGATGCTGTATTAATTGCCCTGGAGGGTAGCGAGGCCTTTGAACTGTGGCTGTGAGGGATATTTTGCTGTAAGACATGTGTCAGCACTTGGCTGGTTAACTCTGGGGCTGGACTGTGCAGCATGCTGGGACCAAGGATCTGGAAAACTACTTTGCATCCTAATCTTACATCTGTTTCCCATCACGCGGCGAGATTGACTGGCTATTCTAACTGGGAAGCATCGTTCTGCAATAGCCAGAGTCTAAGTACAAATATTGTACTGTCAAAGAATATTAAGAATTCTACATCATTTTTTCAAGTTCTCACAAACAGCTGGCACGCATAGGTGAATGGGTGATGCAATGGATTAATTACCCAACCTTTCACTCTAAAAGAATTGTCTGCGCATAAGTTATGTGTCAGCTTTATGACACTGAAACTTAAATTGAAGATGATTCCTCATTTTTCAATAAAAATAAAATCTCAGTTTTCATGGGCTTAATCTTGAACCCATTCTAGGCTCCACTTACCACTCAGAGTTGATTCATATTCAATCAAATGTAGAATTACACCACAAATATGATCAACACCTTTCTTTCAAAAAACACAACTACTTGATTCACCTGGAATAATTTCTTCTTTATTCCAACCTTCCTGAGTAGTAAACAGTCATTTCCATTGCAACAGATGTGAACAACTAGGAAAGTTCATAATGGTACTTCGTTGTTATTTAGTCACTTGTCACTAGGTTGTGTCTGACTATTCTGTGACCCCATGGATTATAGACGACCAGGCTCCTCTGACATTGGAATTTTCAAGGCAACAGTACTGGAGTTGGTTGCTATTTCCTTCTCCAGGGGATCTTCCTGATCCAGGGATTGAACCCCCTTCTTCTGAGTTGCAGGTAGATTCTTTCCCACTGAGTCACCAGGGAAGCCCTTAGTAAATTAAATAATCCGCATTGTACTTCTGAAACTGTAATTATATTCCTAGACTTTTGAATAGCAATTTAGTTCTATTTCCCCTGATGATATAATCTCTCAAACAATACTGGTCACTCTTATTTATATCATTGAGTCACAAAGATCCATATAGTCAAAGCTATGATTCTCCCAGTATTCATGTAGGCATGTGAGAACTGAACCATAAAGAAAGCTGAGTGCTGAAGAACTGATGTTTTCAAATTGTGGTGCTGGAGAAGACTCTTTTGGACTGCAAGGAGGTTAAACCAGTCAATCCTAAAGGAAATCAACCCTGAATATTTATTGGAAGGACTGATGCTGAAGCTGAAGCTCCAATACTTTGACCACCTGATGTGAAGAGCTGACTCATTGGAAAAGATCCTGATGCTGAGAAAGACTGAGGGCAAAAGGAAAAGTGCATGCAAAGTATTAGATGGTTAGAAAGCATCACTGACTCAACGGACATGAATCTGAGCAAACTCTGGGAGCTAGAGAAGGACAGAGAGGAGACTGAAGTGCTACAGTCCATGGGGTCACAAAGAGCCAGATACGACTTAGTGACTGAACAGCAACTCATGGCTTTGAATCCCAGGTTTACAATAGTTACAGATACACTTCATAAATGCATATCATGTACTTGGGAAGAAAAGGGCAAACACTAACTTGCTATGGAAACGTCAGTTTTAAGAGAGTCATTTATTCTCAAAGTTCTGTGATAAAAAATAACTGTAAAATAATTCCCAGGTGCCTCTTTAGAACTTGATCTTCTAAAATATCTCTACATATCTTATTTTATGAAGAAAAGGGGAAGATGATAGAAAACAAGGCCTGATAAGAGTCTTTCCATAGTGTATGCAGGGGAGAAAAAGTGAATGTGTGTCAGTAAAGCATTTTGCTTGGAAAGTTCAAGTAGTGCATCATGCTTTTTCCTGTTTTAAGTTTTATTTGGAACTGATTGATGGGTTGACATATTGAGTTGTAGAAACACCTCCATATTTATGGTGGCAGCAGAACTGACAGAATGTGTTGAAAATATGCTACTTTCCTTTATTTATTTATTATTTTATTCCACATTGGATTAAGTAAAGTCTTTTCAATCTGGACATCTTGCTCAAAGAGACTATATGTGCTTAAGACAGAGCCTGGGATAGATACTAATGTAGAGCAGGCCAGCAGACAGTTTTTAAGTTTCCAATGCAGGAAGTAGGCCAATGCCTTTAGAGTCTTAGGTCTATGGATCATCTTCTCCTTCCTGACTTTTTTGAGGGCCTTCTTTCTCAATTTTAGGGCAAACGTTTCATTTGTTTGGTGTTAATTAACTTATATGCGGAGTACATTACGAGAAACGGGCTGGAGGAAGCACAAGCTGGAATCAATATTGCCGGGAGGAATATCAATAACCTCAGATATGCAGATGACATCACCCTTATGGCAGAAAGTGAAGAAGAACTAAAGAGCCTCTGGATGAAAGTGAAAGAGGAGAGTAAAAAAGTTGACTTAAAGCTCAACATTCAGAAAACTAAGATCATGGCATCCGGTCCCATCACTTCATGGCAAATAGATGGGGAAACAGTGGAAACAGTGGCTGACTTTATTTTGGGGAGCTCCAAAATCACTTCAGATGGTGATTGAAGCCATGAAATTAAAAGATGCTTACTCCTTGGAAGGAAAGTAATGACCAACCTAGACAGCATGTTAAAAAGCAGAGACATTGCTTTGTCAACAAAGGTCCATCTATTCAAGGCGATGGTTTTTCCAGTGGTCATGTATGGATGTGAGAGTTGGACTGTGAAGAAAGCTGAGTGCCGAAGAATTGATGCTTTTGAACTGTGGTGTTGGAGAAGACTCTTGAGAGTCCCTTGGACTGCAAGGAAATCCAACCAGTCCATCCTAAAGGCGATCAGTCCCGGGTGTTCATTGGAAGGACTGATGTTGAAGCTGAAACTCCAATACTTTGGCCACCTCAAGTGAAGAGCTGACTCATTTGAAAAGACCCTGATGCTGGGAGGGATTGGGGGCAGGAGGAGAAGGGGACGACAGAGGATGAGATGGTTGGATGGCATCACCGACTCAATGGACATGGGTTTGAGTGGACTCTGGGAGTTGGTGATGGACAAGGAGGCCTGGCGTGCTGCAGTTCATGGGGTAACAAAGAGTCAGACATGACTGAACAACTGAACTGAACTGAGTCATCTGTTATTATGACTGTCAAAGTGGACTCATGCCTGTGTAAAGTGCATGCCCTCATTTACTGAACCACTGCACTCTTTCTGTGTATATAGATGGGGGAAGCTGGCTTATTTCTATACGTATGATCCATTGTATAAGAAATATATATTATATATATTTATAATAGTGTCTAATTTGTAAAGGGAGACTAAAAGTGTTGAGAGCAACAAGAGTCAATACATGTGAAAGTATTTTGCAATTCTAAAGCATTTTGATAATGCATGCTATTATTCCAAAGTAGCAAGGATTATCAAAAGAATTAGAAATCTGACAAAGCCCTCAAGTTGACAGAAATAATGTGTCATCATAGGATATCCCATAAATTTGCAATCTGTTTTGTGTCCTGTCTTGTATGCACCATCATGGCTTAATTGGAAAAAAAAAAAAAAAAGTATAGCTCTACCATTGCAAGGGTGAGTCATGTAACTTCTCTGAGCCTAAGTTTCTTTGTAGGTGACAAAAAATATGATGTATACCATATATTATTATAAACACTAAATGATATGATGCTTGTAGAAAGTTTATCAAAAATAGTCTGCAATAAATATTTTCTATCATATTCTTATTGTTATTACAATTTCTATTACTATTGTTATATGTTACTGTTATAATAAAAAATTATTAATAGCTATAACTTATTTTTAAAAATAAGGAACAAGTCAACATTATGGCTAGATTTACCATGATTAAACCATTTGTTTTATATTTTCAGCAAGTGTGAATTTTTATGAAAACATAAAAGCTTTTATAAAGAAAAAATACAAATATATACGACATGAAATGCCTGACAGATAATTCTGCTTTTACCAAATATTTAAGTGTGAAGTACTAGAAATATTTTTAAATATTTGAAAGACTAAAATTTAGCATACTGTTCAGCTTTTCCTCCCTTCAGTTCATTATTTTGTTACTATAATATTTGCAGTATGCAGTTGAAGTTACAATAAGCTGGCAATGAGTTCTTGGTGCAAATTAAATACATGTTAAATCAAATACAGGTTTACATGTTAAATATATATATAATATAAAAATAAATTTTAAATTAAATATATCTTTCTCTCCCTTGCTAGATAGGTAGATAGCTAAATAGACAGATATAGATAAGCTTTTGTCTTATTTGAAGTTTCATATATAGTCACAAAAGGTGCATATATCATTAACATTAAATGAGTTCATTATCAATTCTTCACTAGAGTTCAATGGTAAGAATAGATCTATGATGAACAAGATAAAGGTAAAAAAAATTTTTTTAATGAGTGTTGAATACCAAAAAGATGTATTAACAAAAGAAAACTGTAAAATTCTAATTTAAATGTTCAGTAGAATCATGATTAAGCCAATAGAGCAAAGCCTACAATGTGTAGTTGCTTCTATCATCCAAAAAAAAAAAAAACTTTATGTTGTTTTTAATAAACAATTTATTCTCCAGTTATTAGTTCAGCCAATAGTAGAAGCAGCTCTAGAGCTAAGTCAGGAGAATCTGTTGAAACGATCTGGGAATTGAGGCAAGCTTTACACTAGCACAGACCAACATCTTGGTCCTTGTCCAAAGCTGTCCTCTGTGGCCTGGGGACATGCCCCATTGCTGATTCTCCTTAACATAGTATCACTCAATATTTTTTGATAACTCTTTACTTCATGACATACATTTTCATACAGTGCCCTATATATCATCAAATTCTCATGACACTTCAGATAGAAGAAAACAAGACTTAGAGAAGTTAGAGAGTTTCTCAACAAAATGGCCATTTTCAAATTTGAAGATCCATTCTTTTATAGCCTCTGAGGTTAACCCAGATCAACTTGTACTTACTCTCTTCCTCACTTAAACCAAAAAAACACTGAAGGTGTGAGCTCCTGTGCTTGCACTACAATCAGTTCAGTTCAGTCGCTCAGTCATGTCCGACTCTTTGTGATCCCATGGACTGCAGCACACCAGGCTTCCCTGCCCATCACCAACTCCCAGAACTTTCTCAAACTCATGTCCATCAAGTTGGTGATGCCAATCAACTATCTCATCCTCTGACATCCCCTTCTCCTTCTGCCTTCAATCTTTCCCAGAATCAGGATATTTTCAAATGAGTCAGCTCTTCACATCAGGTGATCAAAGAATTGGAGCTTCAGTTTCAGCATCATTCCTTCCAATGAGTATTCAGAACTGATTTCCTTTAGGATGGACTGGTTGGATCTCCTTGCAGTCCAAGGGACTCTCAAGAGTCTTCTCCAACACTATAGTTCAAAATAATCAATTCTTCAGTGCTCAGCTTTCTTTGTGGTCCAACTCTCACATCCATACATGACTACTGGAAAAACCATGGCTTTGACTAGATGGACATTTGCTGGCAAAGTGATGTCTCTGCTTTTTAATATGTTGTCAAGGTTTGCATAGGTTTTCTTCCAAGGATCAAGCATCTTTTAATTTCATGGCTGCAGTCACCATCTGCAGTGATTTTGAAGCCAAAGAAATCAAGTCTCACTGTTTTCATTGTTTCCCCATCTATTTGTCATGAAGTGATGGAACCAGATGCCATGATCTTAGTTTTTTTAATGTTGTGTCTTAAGCCAGCTTTTTCACTCTCCTCTTTCACTTTCATTCAGAGGCTCCTCAGTTCATCTTCACTTTCTGCCACAGGGGTGGTGTCATCCGCATATCTGAGGTTATTGATATTTCTCCCGGCAATCTTGATTCCAGCTTGTGCTTCATCCAGCCCGGCATTTCGCATGATGTACTCTGCATAGATGTTAAATAAGCAGGGTGACAATACACAGCCTTGATGTACTCCTTTTCCAATTTGGAACCAGTCTGGTGTTCCACGTTGGTTCTAAATATTGTTTCTTGACCTGTGTATAGGAGGCAGGTAAGATGGTGTGGTATTCCCATCTCTTTCAGAATTTTACAGTTTGTTGTGATCCACACAGTCAAAGGCTTTAATATTAGTCAATGAAGCAGAAGTAGATGTTTTTCTGGAATCCCCTTGTGTTTTCTATGATCCAGTGTATGTTGGCAAGTTAATCTCTGGTTCCTCTGCCTTTTCTAAATCCAGCTTGAACATCTGGAAGTTCTTGGTTCACATACTATTGAAGCCTCAGTTGGAGAATTTTGAGCATTACTTTGCTACGTGTGAGATGGGTGGAATTGCACTACAGTAATCATAAGTAGGGCTTCCCTCATAGCTCAGTTGGTAAAGTATCTGCCTGCGGTGCAGGAGACCCAAGTTCGATGCCTGGGTTAGGAAGATCCCCTGGAGAAGGAAATGGCAACCCACTCCAGTATTCTTGCCTGGAGAATCCCATGGACAGAGGAGTCTGGCAGGCTACAGTCCATGGAGGTGCAAGAGTCGGACACGACTTAGCAACTAAACTACCACCACCAATCATAAGTATGATAGCAACAGTAACTACAAGGGACATGTGTGAGGTTTTTGTTTTTTATCTTTGTAAAGCATATAGCCCCGTGACTGGTTCATAGTAAGTGCTATAAAAGTGTTTTTAGACAAAAATAAATAGAAAAAAAATTGAATAAAGAAATAAAACTTTATTTCAGAACTCAAAAGAGTTCGATGGATGTAACCCTTCTTATAACTCAAGACAGTAGTATGGCACAACTGCTTAAAGAAGAACATAGGAAAATATTTAATATGCCTGAGACTAACATTTGCACTGAGCACCAGATGCTCTTTATGGAGGAAAGGTAGGACTGAATTCTGAGGGGGTGATACTTCTATAAATTACAATGCATGTAATTGAAATCTTTGAAATCAACTGGAATTTTACTTGCTAAACAGTATGTAGCTATTCTACGATGCCTGACCTAGGTCAAATGTGCTAATTCTTCTACAACCCAGACCCCTCTTCACAGTCCCTGACCCCTCTGAGAATACACTAAAACCTACTCTAGTTGACTAGAGTTGACTAGTTTAGAAAAACTTCTGCCAGTCTTTGCCCAGACCTCTCAGACAGCAAGGAACAGTAGCCTATCTTCATTCCATACCTGTCTCAGACATGACCACCAAGACAGTGCACATAAATATGCTGGTCTAGCCAATGATTCTTTTAAAAATTATCTGGTACTGTCCTGTATCTTTTATCACATCATTCTCAAGAGAGAGAACGTGAACATCCCTGTTCTTTTCTGGTCATTCAAATCTCATCCCATTGTCAAATCCTGTGTTAAATCATACAGCTCCTTGGAATTTTAGCATGGGGTAGTGGAAAAGGTCAATTATGAAATCCTTGGTTCTACCATTTACCATCTATGTAAACTTGGGCAAATCCCTTCCTACTGTGACTGTGGATTTCTTCATCTGTAAAATGAAAAATACTTAGAATATGTCTAACTATTCCTGAAAAGGGGTAAAGAGCACATGGTAGAGCTTCAATAAAAGATATTTTAGCAATTATAATTAAAGGAAGAATTGATCTTTCTACCTCTTCAGAATTTACCTAGCATTTATTCCTAGCATCCCTTGTTTGATGTTCTGATAGTTTAAAACTATATCCACAAATCCTTTGACCTTCCTCCCATCAAGACGTTGAGTTTAATTCCCATTGCCTTGAATGTGGTTGAGTTTCAATTGGCTTTAATGACTTGCTTCTAGTGAACAGAATGGAGTGCACACAATACTCTGATTTCCAAAGTAGGGTGAGGAAAAAAAAAAACTGTAGAACATCTCTCTGGCTCTCTGTGTCACCATGCTTTGCCCTTGGAATGCCGTTACCCTACTGGGAGGAAGCTGATGCAATATGAGCGGGTTTACGTGGGACAAAATTGAGGCCCCATCTCCAGTCTCTGCTGCACTCCCAGGTAAATAGTCAGTACCAACTTGCCAGCAATGTGGAAGGAGATTCTCTGCCCACAGTCAAGCTCTCCACCTGACACTGAGTGGAACAGAGGCAAGCCTTTCCTACCAACCCTTGCTCAAGTGATAAATTCATGAGCAAAATAAATGATACTTGTTGTCTAAAGCCACTAAAATTTGGGGTGTTTTGTTACAACATTAATAGGTAAAAGAAGCAATACTTGTGTTCAGTGCCATATGGTAGAAGTAATCATCGTATATGGAGATGTGAAATCTTTTTGGAGAATTTAAGTGTCTGTATATAACACTACTCAGAACCTAATAAGTGCTCTGTTACTATTAATTGCTTTAATTAATATGGACATACTCCTATGACCAAGGGAATTGTTTTTCACTTCCTTTGTTTGTTTGAATTGACTAGGTATTTATAGCTAGAAAAATAAGGCATTATAGTAAAAATGTTATTTTGCAATTTTCCCCTTTGAGATGCTTATTTTGAAGTTGAGGTGATCAAAAGAACTTTTAAGAAGCTGTTACTTAAGCTGAAAGTTACACTTTGAAAGATAGAAATGCTTGTCACCCTGAAATATTTGGAAGAAAAAATATATAGTATTGGAAGTTTAAATACATAGAGGTGACATTTCCCATGGTAAGAACTGTCTTTTTCATGTACTTGCCTTTATTGTTCATCATTGATTATATGACAGATTGGATTCTAGAGTTTTTTAAATGAAGACCAAAATATCACCCTCTGAGTGGATAGTTCTGAGATCTGGAACATGAATGCAGTCCTCTGAGTTTGATATTGTGGAGTCTCAGAATGAAGTGAGACTTCTAAGTCTCTTCAATGAAGTGGTGATGGGAGTAAGTAAGAGCTATTCAACTTTTATAAATTTCTTAATCATTCCTTTCACCTTCATGGAAAAAGGAACATGATGTGAAAACTGAAATTCTATTTGTTGTTTAAAATTATAAAGAAAATATGGGGTAAGAAGTAGACTCAAGTAAATATATAGTGACCCAGTGGTTTTCAAATGGTAGTTGTTAAGAGGAAAGTCTCCTTAAAAGAAACACTAATTATGCCATGGGGAGAAAGTATCATTCAACCGTAACATGTTGTGTTCAACTGTAGCAGCCTTAAGGTCCTGCATACAGTTCAAGGAGGAGAAAGATGTACTAGTGGTCCAAAGAAGCTTTCACATCTCGCTAAAAATGTTAGCCAAGTTTTTGAGTCATATTTTATGACATATAGGTAATTAAAGCTTATAAGATGGAGGCGGAAACCTGATAAATTCAGGTAAAAGCAGAATTTGGACTTGAATTACCTTGGTTACTGTTGTTGTTGTTCAGTTGCCAGGTCATGTCCAACCCTTCACAATCCCATGGACTGTAGCATGCAGGGCCTACCTAACCCTCACCATCTCCCAGAGTTTGCCCAAGTTCATATCCATTGAACTGGTGATGTCATGCAACCATCTCATCCTCTAATGCATTTTTCTCCTTCTGGTTTCCCAGCCTCAGAGTCTTTTTCAATGAGTCAGCTCTTTGCATCAGGTGGCCAAGTATTGGAGCTTCAGCTTCAGCATCAGTCCTTACAGTGAGTAGTCAGGATTGATTTCCTTTAAGACTGACTGGTTTGATCTTGCAGTTCAAGGGACTCAAGAGTCTTCTCCAGCACCACAGTTTGAAAGCATTGATTCTTTAGCACTCTGCCTTCTTTACGGTCCAACTGTCACATCCATACATGACTACTGTCCACATAGCCTTGACTATATGGATCTTTATTGGCAAAGTGATGCCTTTGTTTTTTAACACACTGTCTAGGTTTGTCATAGTTTTCCTACCAAGAAACAACTGTCTTCTAATTTCATGGCTGTGGTCACCATGCAGTGATTTTAGAGTCCAAGAAGAGGAAACCTGTCACTGCTTCCACCTTTTCTTCACCTATTTGCCACAAATAGATGGGACTGGATGCCATGATCTTTGTTTGTTCTGTTTTGTTGTTTTTTTAATATCGAGTTTTAAGCTGGCTTTTTCACTCTTCTCTTTCACCCTCATCAAGAGGTTCTTTAGTTCCTCTTCATTCTCTGCCATTAAAGTGGTATCACCTGCATATCTGAGGTTGTTGATATTTCTCCCAGCTATCTTGATTCCAGCTTGTAACTAACCCAGCCTGGCATTTCACATCATATACTCTTCATATAAGTTAAATAAGTAGAGTGACAATAAACAGCCTGCCATACTCCTTTCTCAATCTTGAACTAGTCAGTTGTTCCATACAAGCTTCCTACTGTTGATTCTTGACCCACATACAGGTTTTGCAGGACGCAGGTAAGATGGTCTGGTATTCCCATTTCTTGGTTATTGTACTTGGCAGTATGTTTTATTTTAGCTTGGTAAACCTGAGACTAAATCATAATTATTTTTGGCTAAAATATGGAGCCAATTTGAAATTAATTTTTTCTAGGCTATTTCTTTGCAAATATAAAACATTTATTTATTAGAAATCATCTAATAAAATCCACTCACAAGTCTGTACTTTCAAGCCTTGATCCTGATTTTTGTGAGTGGGCCCTGAGTTAATAATATATGACTGTATGGTAGGGTAGAGGCAGAGGGTGAAAAGTACATAAATTCACAAAATCTAACAAAGTGGAGAGGAACTAAAGACCGTTTTGATGATGGTGAAAGAGGAGAGTGAAAAGGCTGGCTTAAAACTCAACATTAAAAATGCTAAAATCATGGCAGCCAGTCCTGTAGCTTCATTGAAAAGAGTGGAAGTAGGGATAGATTTTATTTTCTTGGGCTCCAAAATCACTATGGATGATGACTGCAGCCACGAAATTAAAATATGCTTATTCCTTGGAAGGAAAGCTATAACAAACCTATAATAGCATATTAAAAAGCAGAGACATCACTTTGCCAACATAGGTCTGTACAGTCAAAGCTATGGTTTTTCCAGTATCATCTACTGATGTGAATTTGCTCAGTCCTGTCCGACTCTTTGCGACCCCATGGACTGTAGCCTACAAGGCTTCTTCATCCATGGAATTTTCCAGGCAAGAATGCTGGAGTGCATTGTCATTTCCTTCTCCAGGAGATCTTCCTGACCCAGGGTTTGAACCCGGGTCTTTCACATTGTAGGCAGACGCTTTACCATCTAAGCCAACAAACCAACCAATGTGAGAGCTTGACCAAAAAGAAGACTGAGTGCTGAAGAACTGATACTTTCAAACTGTGCTGGAGAAGACTCTTGAGAGTCCCTTGGACTACAAGATCAAACAAGTCAATCCTAAAGGAAATCAATCCTTAATATTCACTGGAAGGACTGATGCTGAAGTTGAAGCTCCAATACTTTGGCCACCTGATGTGAAGAGTTGACTCACTGGAAAAGACCCTGATGCTGGGCAAGATTGAAGACAAAAGGAGAAGGGGGTGACAGAGTATGAGATAGTTAGAAAGCATCACCGGCTCAATGGACATGAATTTAAGCAAATTCCAAAAGATAGTAGAAAACATAGGAACCTGGCATGCTGCAGTTCATGGAGTGGCAAAGACAGACACAACTCAGAGACTGAACAACAACAAACAGCAAACTCAAAGTAATTGGTGCCACAGAAAGAGTTTTAAATGGAGATCAGGAAAGGTAGCATTTTGTCTAATTTTGGAGCTTTGTAATGTAAATCAAAACACCCAGAATCTAAAATGGACTTGGTCACAAGCTTGTTTTAGCATAAAAGTTATTTACCTGCCCCCTCTCTTCCCTCTGTATACATTAAAGATATTGCAAGACTATGGGAGAGCCAAGTTTCTTCCTTGTATGAATAGACTTCTTTTCTTTTCAATTTTATTGAGGCATTCTTAATATACACAGAGTCAAACATATTTAATGCATGCATCTTGGGGAATTTAGACATATGTGTACACATATGCATCATCAAAAACAATGTAGTAAATATATCCATAGCTTCCAGAAGATTTATTGTGTCTTTTCTCTTTTTGTTGTTGTGTGGTAAGGTCACTTAGCATGAGATCTATCTCTTATAAATATATTTGTTAATAAATTTTAAGTGTATAGTACTATGCTCTATATGTTATAGCAGATCTCTAGAACGTAAACATCTTGTGTAACTGTGCATTTATACTCACTGAACAATTCCTCATCTCCCTCTTCTCCATCCCTGTCAAACACCATTCTATTCTAGTTTCTATGAGTTTGATAGTTTTAAATATTTCATATAAGTGGAATCATGCAGTATTTGCTGTTCAGTGATTGACTTCTTTCATTTAGCATAATATTTTCTGTGTCCATCAGTGTTGCCACAGATGGTAGGATTTCTTTTTTCTTTTCCAGGCTGAGTAATACTTGATTGTATATAGATACCACATGTTTTTATCCATTCATCTATTGATGAACATTGGATGTTTCCAAATCATTGCTATTAAAAATAATGCTGAAGTCAATTTGAGAGTGCAGATATCTCTTTAAGACAAATACATTTTCATGTATGTACTACTGAATCACTTTGTTGTATGGTAAAAATGTACACAACATTATAAGTCAAATATATGTCAATAAAATTTAAAAATACACACAAAGAAGACAAGCAAATGTTTTAAGTTAAATTATATAAAGGAAGTAGAGAGGTTTATATAGATTTAGAAAAAAATTAATAGCATGTCAGCTCTAAATCACAATAGTGAATATCCATCTACATTGTGACTATTCAGTACACTGCACAAAACTGAAGTTAAAATCAGGTACTACCAATCTGGAACTTATTGTACATTTTAAAATTAAGCAATCTTATACTAAGGCTAGTTTTTAAAGAAAAAGAAACTAGTTAAACTTCTCAAATCCCAACTGTCAAACAATACATTTATACTAACTTCAGAAATGTACTTTGGCAACCATTTAGGAAGATAGCTTACTTGAGGGACACTTAACAAGTCAATTGCAGAATAAATCCAGCAGATGAAATATGAGTGTTCTGCCTAACTCTGTCTTAAGACGTTGCCTTGTTATAGACTTTTTTAAAGCATTCTTGGAGTTCTCAGACCTTGAATTGATTTCCATGTTGATATTTAATCTGATTAAGTTTAAACCATCTGTCTATAAACATTTGGTAATTTTTTTCTCTAGCTTTAAAAAAGATCAGATACACAAGAAATAAAATGTAATAAACCAACTTGTAGTAATTTCATTATGTTGTGGTATTTTGGGATAATTTATTGCTTGTAGGAATTTAACCCATTTTAACAATGTTACATACTTATGGATATACATTTAATTTATGTATTAACTCCATATATATCCACACATGCACACACACACACACACACTATAGTCATTTCTGACTCAACATTATAAAAAAAAACTCAGTTGCTATTCTATTTTATAAGAACTTTCATTGAAGCTTAACTTTTGAATACTTCAAAATTTTTTGATAAATCTTCTTCAAGGACAATGCTTATATATTAGAAATCTAGTACCAATGAAAATCAAATTCAATTTTGCTATAATTACATTTCTTTTTCTCAAGTGCAAATGCAATTTTTTTTTTATTTTGTATATAATGTCATATAGATTAATAGCTATGGATATTAAAAGCTTTTTAATGCACTCATATTTTTTAAAAAATAAATAACTATGATATTGAATGCTTTGAACCATTTTAAAATATATTAAATATATTATATATATAAATATATTAAAACATATCTTTTAAATTTTCTTATAAACATATTTTATTTGAAGTTGACATGAACTAAAAAATAAGGCTAAAATACACAAAAATATATTTTTCAGTGTGTTTGTGTGTACCTATGTATGTGTATGTATATAAATAATTATTTCTCTATCTAATTGGTGGGACAGTTATGGCAACTAAAGGCTGAATGTGGAATGTGAGAATTATTTTTTTCCCTTTAAAATCTGGCTCACACTGAGGTCATTTTAGTGGGTTATAAAATGCTTTCTGGGTAGAGATTGCTGGTTTCTTCTCAGCCTGAAAAAGTTTGAGTTTTAGAATTCTGTTTAAACTAGTAGGAATTTTGGGTAATGGATAGGTTTAGTGTTTCCTAGGAAGAATGGAAGAAAAAAAAAAAATATTGTTAAATATACCTTGCAAAATAACAACCTTCAGACTAAGAAAAATCATAAAATTGAAAACACTGCCATTCAACTGAGTAAAAAATATTACTTCACTCTCTTAGAATGTTATTTGCATTTATTCTCATATTAAAAGGAAAAAATAACTACCACCCTCTGTACCAATAATGCATCTTAAGTAATTCGCTTTTTAAATGGTATTCACACCCACACAGAATTCATACCTCTATTTGTGAACAAACATTTACAAGGATCATTACTCAGAAGCTATTTGAAATATGAAATGATAAGTAAAAATAACACTTCCAATTTGTGCATTTCAGTTATTTTATATGACCTTTTCTTTCATATCCACTTTGCTCTGTTTTGTTGCCAAAATAGAGTACCAAGCTTTGGAAAAAGGAATTAATATTTCTAGTGTATTCATAAACTGGCTTGACCTTATATGCTTTGTCTAGTTTAACTGATGCTTTAAAAAAAAAAATCCCTTCTCAAAAAAAAAAAAAGAAAAATGGAGGAGATGGAAATTTACTTGTAAAGAAAGGAAAAATATGACCAAGGGCTTTATTGTTTGATTGGGACATCTATAAATCTCTAACCTCAGCCCTGTGTTCTTCATATTTAGCTGTCATTTTATCTCCTGACATTTCCTCCTAGTTCTACACTGGAGATTCCATAGTTGTTATAATCCCCTGAAACCTGACCCTTTGTCCCTATCCTCCAGTCTAAGCAGAAAGATTTTCTTCCGGCTTTTCCGGGCAGCAGTTAACTGCTCTCTGTTTTCCTCCACTGACACGTCATGTGTGTCCATCCTCATCTTTAATCTCTCATCTCTCTGGAAGATTTGTCTTTTTCCTGCTGCTTGCTGATCCCTGCACCTGTGTTCTCCAGCCTTTCTTTTCCTGATGGTCTTGTCTCATTTCTATTTCTTTCTACTCATTATGTACATGCTCAGATCAACTTAGCTATAAAAATGAAACCTTTCCTTCTATCCAGCTGTTTCTTCACTCTGTTGGTTTTTCTATAACTGCCTTTGCAATGCCTGACTGTTTAAAAGAGGAATTTATCCCTTCAATCCACACCTCCTTAAATATCCATTTTTCTTTTAGCAGAGGAAATAAGACTTTAGTCCTTATCTCTCTACTGAAGATCACCAATGACATGAAATCATGAATTCGGCCACAATATTCCTCAAGCCTTGTTTCCTTAACCTTGCTTGGACATCAAACACTGAGGAAGAGAAGCCATGTGTCTACAAAATGCATCTACCACTTCCAGAGTAGAGATTTATTTCTAGGCAGAAGTCTTCTAACTCTTGTATTTACATTTGCTTGTGGCTGGTACTTGCCAATAAGATGTAAGCAGAAGGAGATAAGTCATTTTCAGATAAAGGGCTTTTTCAAGTTCCACTCTCAGTCAATAACAGCAAGGTCCTATGCTATCTGGTACCTTGTGATGGAAGGAACCTTTTCCCCACTATCACTCAGCAACTGTGATCACCCATCTTGGGCTGCTAGGTGAGCAAGAAATAAACATCTGTTATATTAAGCCATCAAAAGATTTGAGTGTATTTGTAACTATGCAGAGCCCATCCTAACAGAAGCAGATGATACAGACCCATATCTCCTCTGCCAAACACATTCCTCCCTAGAATTTTTGGATGTGTACCTTCCTGGCTCTTTGCCACTCTCTGATATTCCTTCCTAGTTCTCTCTGATTGAACCTTTTCCAATTCCAGCTCCATAAATAAACTGATGAATTTGGGCTTTGTTTTCTCTCTCTAGGCTCTCCTCTCAGTGTTCTCTTTCCTGTTTATCTGCCCATGGTTCCAATGACCACCCCTATAAGCATGACCTCAAAATCCGTACTTCTTGACTCCACGATCACATTTGCATAGCTCTACCCTAGTAGTTCAGGCTTTCCCAGTGGCACAGCGGTAAAGAATCTGCCTGCAATGCAGGAGCTACAGGAGACACAGGTTCAATCCCTGGCTCAGGAAGATCCTTAGAGAAGGGCATGGCAACCCACTCCAGTATTCTTGCCTGGAGAAGCCCATGGACAGAGAAGCCTGCTGGGCTACAGTTCATGGGGTCACAAAGAGTCAGACATGACTGAAGTGACTTAGCACATACGCATGCACCCTAGTAGTTCAAGTTATTATAGTTGCTTGGGCAAGCAAAGAAAATAGACTAGATTTCTGTAAAGATAAGAACACAGTTGGTGAATGTCAGAATTAGAACACTCAGATTTGGGGATGTGTGGCCCCCCACATCTGCGGTTCAAAAGTGGTCTATTCAATGGACTGTTAAGTTCAGCTGACAGTTTTTTCATAGTAAGACGAAGAAAGCGATATGTTGGTTGAGATTCTGGTACAAGCTCCTCATCTCACTTCAGATGAGCTATTTGATGAGCATGGGTCCAGAGTGCCACCACTAGCATGGAACAGCTACCAGCCACCACCTCAGATCAAACTCTGGTTGGCCTGCTTGAACATATTGCTTTAGGCTAAATAAGATCACGTGCTAAATTGAGAGGAAATACAATCCATGAGATGAGATTACTGTCGACTCTTACATGCGAAATATTTAATCAGAGTGATACTGATACTTGGCCTCGACTCTCCCCATCTGTGGTCTGGAATTGAGGTAGATTCTGACATGTGAAATGGAAGGCAAAATAAAATCTAACTAGCTCTATGCTTCTGGGTTAATGATTTGATGATAATATTTACAGTTAACATAATTGATTACTTATCTTAGGTGTAGGCAAAATCTATTAAATCATTTTTCTGCATCCTTTTGTTCACTTCTCATCATTATGAGAGGAAAGTGGGAGAAATAGTAATGTGAATTCTTTCCATCCAAGAGAAATATTCAAATGATATAGAAGCAAAAGAACACTATATTAGAATTATAGTCATCACAGCAATTGAATAAAATAGCTTTACCCAACTAAAGGAAACTATCAAATTATGTTAAAATAGCTTTATTCTTTCATTCAACAAAATTTGCTGTGCATTTGCTCTATGCCAGATATTTGTCAAAACTACGGTTTTTCCGGTAGTAATGTATGGATGTGAGAGTTGGATTACAAAGAAAACTGAGCACCAAAGAATTGATGCTTTTGAACTCTGGTGTTGAAGAAGACTCTTGAGAGTCCCTTGGACTGCAAGAAGATCCAACCAGTCCATCCTAAAGGAAATTAGTCCTGAATATTCATTGGAAGGACTGATGCTGGAGCTGAAGCTCCAATACTTTGACCACCTGAGGCAAAGAACTGACTCGTTGGAAAAGACCCCAGTGCTGGGAAAGATTGAAGGCTGGAGGATAAGGGGACAACAGAGGTTGAGATGGTTGGATGGCACCACCGACTCGATGGACGTGAGTTTGAGCAGGCTCCAGGAGTTGGTAATGGACAGGGAAGCCTGGCATGCTGCAGCCCATGGGGTCGCAAAGAGTCAGACACGGCTGAGCGACTGAACTGACTGACAGATGTTTGTCACTTGTAATTAGGGGTGTAAGTTTAGTAATTTTCCTAAAGAAGCTTGCAATTTGAAAGGTGAATTCAGGGAACTTGAGACCATGTTAGAGCTGCCATAAGGATCTCCCTGGAAGCAATGAGAGATTCATTTAGGCTAACATCATAGAAACAAGAAGAATTCCAATAGACCATGCCGAACTGAGTTTCCCTCTTCTAAGTGTTGTTTGATAATACAAGTTATACATATAGAATATTTATAAAATTCAGGCATACATAAAGCAGAATACAAAAGCTCACTGTAATCTATTTACACAGAGATAATCACTATAGACATTTGATATATTCCCACCTGATCATTGTCTATGGTTACACGTACATAATGCTTAAATAAAATTGAGACCATAGTGTGTGCATTGTACTCTAAATTTCTTTTACACTTAGTAGTATAGCATAAATACTTTCCAACACTGTTAAAATTCTTAGAAAATCTTATTTAATGGTTGTATAATATTTCAGCATATGAAACATATGAGTCAAGATTGTTGGTTTCAAGCCATGGAAATTGGCTCTTGATGATATAAGAACAGAGGCCTTTATTGAGAGGATACTGGGTATCTCCTAAACTCACTGTGAAGGTTGGAGATGTAGGCTTGTAAAATGTCATAAATGATAGAAGTAGAACTAGTTTGGGGCCAACATGACTGCTTCCACCTTTTCTTTCCAGACTGTGCAGCTTCCAATCCAGAATTGCAGCCACTATGGGCCCAGAAACTGAATGTTGCTTCCAGTATTACCCTTTCTCTCTGCCAAAATAAATTTTCTACTGCCCATGTTTCTTTGAGTAACTAGTTCCAGTTCAGATTCCAGAGGGAGTGGATCTGATTGGCTGAGCTTAAGTGAAAGGTTAATATCCTATCAAGTGGAGTATAGGTAGGTGAGAACCATTGTTTTAAAACAACTTAAGAGAAAAAGTGGGCTTCCCTGGTAGCTCAGACGGTAAAGCGTCTGCCTACAGTGTGGGATACCTGGGTTCGATCCCTGGGTTGGGAAGATCCCTTGGAGAAGGAAACGGCAACCCACTCCAGTATTCATGCCTGGAAAATCCCATGGACCAAGGAGCCTGGTCGGCTACAGTCCATGGGGTCGCAAAGAGTCGGACACGACTGAGCGACTTCACTTTACTTCTCTTCACTTCACTTCACTTCACTTCAAGAGAAAAAGTAGAGAATTCATTTTAGAAACTGGGATAAGTGGTGATATTATCTCTTCCAAATAAATGGAGAAATAGATGATATTTAAGGATAAAAATGTCATTAACCTAAATGATATTAATTCTCCCCAAACTTATCTATAGAGTCAATGTAATCTTAATCAAATTGTGAACAAGGTTTTGGGGATCCTCTGTTTGGCCCCACTGGTTTTCTGTGCATCCCTCTTCTAGGACCTATGAGTTTAAAAGTAATCTCTTTAACTTTCATACATCATGCTGATCTGATATTCAGGCAGTTCAGTTCAGTCACTCAGTCGTGTCCAACTCTTTGCGACCCCATGAATCGCAGCACACCAGGCCTCCCTGTCCAACACCAACTCCCGGAGCCTACCCAAACTCATGTCCATTGAGTCAGTGATGCCATCCAACCATCTCATCCTCTGTCATCCCCTTCTCCTCCTGCCCTCAATCTTTCCCAGCATTAGGGTCTTTTCAAATGAGTCAGCTCTTTGCATCAGGTGGCCGAAGTATTGGAGTTTCAGCTTCAACATCAGTCCTTCCAATGAACAGCCAGGACTGATCTCCATTAGGATGGACTTGTTGGATCTCCTTGCAGGTCAAGGGACTCTCAAGAGTCTTCTCCAACACCACAGTTCTAAAGCATCAGTTCTTCAGTGCTCAGCTTTCTTTATAGTCCAACTCTCACATCTATACACGACCACTGGAAAAACCATAGACTTGACTAGATGGACCTTTTTGTTTTGTTTTGTTTAATTATTTATTTATTTTACTTTATAACATTGTATTGGTTTTGCCATACATTGACTTGAATCCGCCATGGGTGTCCATGTGTTAGACGGACCTTTTTTGACAAAGTAATGTCTCTTTTTAACATTTATACTGATATTCAGTGTCTATAGCAAACTGATCATCAAAACCTTTTTAAAAAAATTTTAATTACCATAATTATTCCTCATAAAACAGGTAGCCTTACTTAGGTATTCTTTTATTATATTTTCAAGATTGACATTCACATTCAATGCCATCCAAAAGAAAGAGTTTCCAAACCATAAACTAAAGTTCCCAGCAGAAAGTATCATACACAAACTCTGCTCTATATGAACATATTATGCCAATCCCTGCAGCCAGAGGAGGGAAATCATATAGATTTGCTTAGATCCCTTGAATCCAAGTGTTAGGGGAAAGGAAGCATGTCCATACAATCTGATCAACTGGAGTCATAATGGGAAGGAGAGAAGGGGAAACATATGCCAAGAAAATAACTGAAGTATCCACTGCACTTAATTAGAAATTAACTGGAAATTAACTATTGTTGAAATCCCAAATGAAAACATTAATAAGAGAAATTTTTCATGTGTGAATATCATATCACCTTTATTCTTTAGGAATCTTTTCTTTAGTGATATCACATACTCTTGATTACTGGTTCTCTTTTTATTTAATGTTCTAAGGAAGTGAACTTGAATATCAGAACTAGCATTTCAAGCCAGCAAAGTAATAATTATGCAATTTACTTTCACTAGCCAAATGCAATGGAATTCAAAAAGCCTCTTTTACTTTAGATGCTTTAATCATACTAATTTTTTAAACCATAAAACTAAGTACACAGTGTTTAAGGAGACAATTCATTAACCTTACAGATGAGTTAGTAATAAAAAGCCACTCTACAAATGGAAAAGAAAGTGAAGAATCTTATATATTTAGATTTCCAGATTTCGGTGTAATTTCCCTCATCACAAATTATTTCCCATTACTTGATCCTCACAAATTAATGTTTGCTAACTGTTTTAAATCTTGGGCAAATTATTGCTTTATGCTTAAATAACCACATTTAAAAATGCAATCTACATGAAACACAATGGTCTACCGTCAGGTAATTAATGCAGCAATGTGATTCTGGGTGCTGTTATGTTGCAAGGCTATGGCTATCCAAGGCTAATTCCTGTTGTTTTGGCATCATAAGATGATATTGCACCTCTTTTCAAAAGCTTATTTTTATGAAAATACACAGGCATTGGTAATAGGAAAGAAATGTCATCAGACTTGAAAAACCCTGTGCAAACATTTTCAGTGTTATTATCCAGCACAATAAAACCACACTTCAAAATTAGTGTGGTAGGCAGAATTATAACCCCTCCAAAAATATCCATGTCCTAGTTCCTGGAACCTGCAAAGAGGTTACCTTGTGTGGCAAAAAGGATTTTACATCTGAAATTGAGTTAATGACCTTGAGATAGGGAGATTATCAATTATCCAAGTGGGTCCCATATAATCCCATGTGTCCTTAAAAGCAGAGAATCTGGTCTGGTTGTGATCAGTGGGTGATTTCTACAGAAGCAGGATCAAAGAGATGCAACATCGTTGACTTTGAAGATGGAGGAAGGGGTCTTTGAGCCAAGGAATGTGGGCAGCTTCTAGAAGCTGGAAAAGAATGGATTTTCCTCTAGAGCTTCCAAAAGGAATGCATCCCTGCCAACACCTTGATTTTAACCCAGTGAGATCCCTGCCAGACTTCTGACCTCAAAAACTGTAAGATAATAAATGTGTATTGTGGCAAGCCATGTAGTTTGTGGTGATCTCTTTCTGCACCAATAGAACCTTAATATACCAGCCAATACTGCAATGTCTGAAGTATATTCAAAATTTTACATCAAAATTGCTTTTCATTTAAGTGAGATTTTACCTACTTACTATTCCTCCTCCAAATTCTTGATTCTTTAATTAGATAAAAAGATAAGATATATAAGATTTACTCTTCTTCAGAATCCTTTATTTCTCAATGCAACATGATTAATCATTATTAAGTAACTTTGAAATGCTCTTTCTTATCATTTCCCTTGAGGTTGACTACAGTACCTGATCAGCTATTCTACTGCAGATTTGAAATGTATAAGAGCTTCCCTGGTGGCTCAGAAGGTAAAGAATCTGCCTGAAATGCAGGAGACCTGCGTTCCACCCTTGGGTTGGGAACATCCCCTGAAGAAGGGAATGGTTACCCACTTCAGTATTCTTGCCTGGAGAATTCCATGGACAGAGGAGTGTGGTAGGCTACAGTACGTGGGGTCGCAAAGAGTCGAACACTATTGAGCGACTTTTATTACTACTACTACTACTACCAGCCCCCTAAGGGTCAAAGTGACTGCTAAAAAGCATCAATCAGCCTCAAAGATGAACCACAGTTCTGACCTGTACCGTTTACCGATTTTCTTCATGATGGAAAGAACAACCCTAGCATCAGAACTAAATTACACTGCAGAATCAGCTCCAACCAGACAAGGTAAAGTGACCTTACACACAAGGATTGCTATTTACCTATGATACCAGCTGGGCTGAGACTGATGTTGACCACAAAACCCTGTTGCTATTGTCTGTCATCTGAAGAAGGGCTGCACCCCAGCACCTTGGCTCCTACTTCGTCACTTCATCACCCACCTCACCTGCAAGACTTGGCCCACAATGACCTTCATGTCTAGTCTCTTCTTAGTCACACCCAGCTTGCTATTTCCAAACTGCTTAGATTCCCTTCAAGAAAATGTGTACAGAAAGTGCAGGTTGTTTTGCACACATATGCATAAGGTAGAAGATGCATGTACATGTTATCGTGGGGTAATATGCAGTTGTGACACCTACCAGACAGAAGGCAGCTTTTGTCTGGCTAGATTCTGTAAGAACTGCTCTTCTTTCTTACACGTAGTAACAGTGTGATATACCTTCAAATGTACACATATTTATGTTCATACCCTACCATACAGCACATACCAACTGGAAGAAAAACCCAGAGACCACAAGCAAGCACATATAAGTCTTGCTCTGGATAGAGAGAAAATAAATTTTTATGCTACTCTGTCATTCTCATTCATTATATCCATCAGGACAGAAGTGACAATCCCATCTAAATATGATCCTATTCATAAAAACTTGCAAATCATTTTCCACAGTATAAAATAACATGACGAGATTTTTTTCTGAGAGGGTGGCAGAGAATGAGATTGTTGGATGGTATCACCAACTCAATGGACATGAACTTGGGCAAACTCTGGGAGAAGGCGAGGGACAAGGAAGTCCATGAGGTTGCAAAGAGGTGAATATGACTTGGTGACTGAACAACAGCATAAGTAATACAGTATCCTTGAAAATAGTCAGCACAATACATAAAATTAGAAGATACTAATTTTTGATAAAAATCACAGAATTTCCTCAGTCTGAGATAACCACCAGGAAGAGTTTGTACTTGTGGGCAGCTTTCTGCGCAGACACATTTCATTTTATAAATGAGTAAATCAGATATTAAGATTTCTGGTTTTGTTATGGAAGCCTTTCAGTTTTTAAATCTGGTTTGTGGTTGTAGTTTTGGATTCCTAGGCTTTCGCTCCTCTCTGATTTTACCCTTCTCCATGTAGTTGCACGTATGCATGTTTGTATGTGTGTAGCTATGTGTATCTGCCTTTTTTTTTTTTTTTTTGGTGCTAAAAGTGAACATTCAGAGAAGGTAAGACATTTGCTTTAGAAATAGTTCGATAGCTTTTCAAAATGCAAAGTTCAATCAGATGACTAGTATTGATTAAGTTGAGGATTATTGCTCTGCCTAGAGAAGAATGATACAGGGGGTGAGTTAGTGGCTTTTAGATGGAGAGGAAATAGGTTTTTAAGGTGAAGAAAGGAAGATCTGAGAAAGCAGAGGGACAGTGGGATCCAGTGGGATGCCCAACCAATGACAAGGACAATATCCTAGTGACAAGGACAGCCAATGGACTAGGAAGTATTTTGGCTTATATTTTACATTGTTGTCCATATTGTGCTGTCTTGGCTTATATTTTGCATTAGGCTGCGTTGCGATTTTTCTTCATCACCTGCAGCCTTCAGCAAAAGTCTTCTACACTGCGAGTGGCCTTGTACTGTTAGAGAAAGGAAGGACTAGGGGCCTACACAATAAGGAAATATAGAGAAAGACAAGAAAGGACAGTGGCAGGGCTGAATCTGAAATTTTCATGGAGACAGGAATGGAGTAAAGGGTGACAAGAAGAAACAGACTTCAGAGACCACTCAGGAATTTCAGGAAAGAAGTGGCATTGTAGAAATATACCATAAGAACTGCACTTGAATATTAAAGGAAAAAGTAACCAGGAGAACCCTGGGGCTTGGGAACTCCAAGCAGGTAATGTTTAGATGGTAACTTCTGTAGCGTGAATTTTCCTAAGCAAAACTACCAATGACTGTCTTTCCTAGTATTCTAAGTACATATTGACAAATTACTCTTCAAGTTATGCTCCCATAAAATGTGTATGCCAACATCTGTTTTTATCATACCCAGAACAAAAGTGAGTCCATTTTTCCTCCTTGTCAGCTTAGTAGGTAAAATATTGTGTATCCTGGTAGATTAGATTTTCAGTTGACTTTGGAAAAGGCTGAAAATCTTTTATTTTTTTAAATTTTCTGTGTTTATTCTACTGATAATTTAGATATCATAATTAAATTACAAATAAAGTCTACATAATCCAGTTGTCTACCCATAAGAATATTGTACCACTTTTTAATTAATAATTTTATAGATGTAATAAAACTGGCATCTTTTTAGAACTAAACCCATATTGTAGAATGAAAAGTAGGTTTATTCCCCTACACAGCTAGCTTAAAAGTAATTATTCATCACAAACAACAAATTATTTTTTTTTAAAGAGCTGGAAACTTCTTATTAGTACATGCTTTCTATTAGTATATGCATGCGTATATGCTAAAAAGTTGGAAACCCTGAGATAAATATGACCAACAGAATTACATGTGCCTTAATCCAGATGGAATTTCTTTTCTCCTACAGTCGTGGTCTATCCTCTTTGGGTCTACATTTGAGGAAGAGATAGATTGAATTCTGCCCATTTGCTAGAAAGAATGTTTTCCTAGTTAGGAAATGGGCCAAAGATGGATCTTGCACTGCTCAAAAAACATGAAGCACATGAAACTTCCTATGAGTATTCTCCTGAGGTACAGGGTGTGTTAGGCTGCTAGAAATGCCATTATAAAATAGCACAGACTGAGTGGCTTAAATAACAGAAATTTATTTTTTACAGATCAAAGAGCTGGCAGGCTTGGTTTCTGGTGAGAGCTTTTATTTCAGCTTCCTGACACCATGTCTTCACATAGCTTTTCCTCTGCATGCACACTCATGGTATCTCTTCTTGTTATTATAAGGAGGCCATTCCTATTGGATTAGGGCCCACACTTATGTATTCATTTAACCTTCATTAACTTCTTAAAGACCCTGTCTCCATATTCAGTCACATCAGGATTGAGGCTTTAACATATGAATTGGGGGAGAAGGAGACACCATTCGGTCCATAACTCGGAAGCTCAAGTTTGACTGTTTATGGCACATCCTGTAACATGTGGGTTGTGCTGTAGTAGCAGTACTCTTAGGGGCTCAGTCACGTCCAACTCTGCAAGCCTGTGGACTGTAGCCCACCAGGCTACTCAGGTCATGGAACTCTCCAAGCAAGAATACTAGAGTGGATTGCTATTCTCTTCCCTAGGGAATCCCCGATCCAGGGATCAAAATTGGGTCTCCTTCATTGCAGGCAAATCGCTACCATCTGAGGCACCAAGGAAGCCTGGGATATGCTATAATTGTAGCATATTATTTTAAGGCATACAAAGCGAGGTCCCATTATCCCAATTACAGTGTAGAAGTGACATTTCTGGTTTTCAATAAGAAATGGAGAATTCCATGTTGAGACATACATCAATGAAATAAATAGCATAATTCCAGACTGAGTCATAAAGCGGTAGAATTAAATAGGTATGCAAGCAACAAATGAAAGCTGTATGCAAGGTATGAAGCACAATCAGAATTAAAATTTTAAAAATTGTTCCCACATCCAAAGCCAAGTATTTCATTGTGATAACTGCAATTGAAAATGGATTAAAAACATTGGGCCCATGTTAGTATATTGGCGTATTCAGAAAACCAACGATCAGCAAACATTCCACTCAGGAATTTTATCTTTAGTTCTTTTTGACATTTATAAAAGTCCCCTCCTCCATACTCTTTTTATTAATGAATTAGCGGCTTTCCACCTGCAAGGCAGCTTTGAAGTCACCATTCTTTCCAGAAGTACAGACTTCCTTCAGAGATTTCTTTCTAAATCCTCTTAGAGAATATGGTGCTCAGAGCTTTTGTTCTATATAATCACTCCCTGATGGGATGAGTGGACTCAGGATCAGGCAACCTGGTGCCTGAAGCCCCTCCCAGCACAGTCAAGCCCCAGCAGGTGCTGCAAAACTGGGGGGAGAAAGAACTCCCCTCCTCTGAGAAGGAGCTGTTCTCACCAGCAGTAGCCTCATTCGAAAGCATCTCAACTATGCGCACCGTGTGTGTGTGTGTGTGTGTGTGTGTGTGTGTGTGTGTGTGTGTGTGTGTGTGTATGACACATACCCAAGAGTTATATATGTTCTTATTCATGTATCTCTATTTTTCTCCTTTGAATTTCACTTACCATCTCATAGGGCTCTTATAGAAAAACAAACTGTTCTTATCATCTCTAAGCATCTTTAAAGATGGAGTGTTCTTTTATTATACTGTTTAAGACAAGAATCAATTTGGTATTTCTAAGTCATCTGAGCACTTTACACAAAAGTCTTATAAATTATGCTTTTGCTTTATGAACTTTTAAGATCTCTAGACAATTCCAGAAACTTCGTCAGTATGGCTTTCGCTACTGTGAAAAGGAAGACTGAATCATTAAATATTGGCCCAAAAGGGTTGTTTCTTGAAGCCAGACAGTTTCAAGGAGGATTTCTAATCTGATGCAATATTAGTCTTCTATATTTCTATATGATTTGTTCTCTGAGAGTAAAGCAAAGCATCTTACCTTTTGATATCCAGTTAAAGAATAAAATAAAATACTTTATAATCTTAATTGGAAATGCCAAGGATTTGATTGAATTTCTAACTCAGGGTGCTATTTTCTATTATTAAGAATGAGTTGTGCTACCGTTAATGCAGCAGAGAAGAACTCATCTTCAAAATATCCTGGGACCATGAAATGCAAAACGGAAGTGAGGCACAGCCTAGGGTCTGGGTGTCTGCCAGCAACTCTCACATCTGCTGTTTGAAGTGCCAGCATTTGGCCTGTGATTTGGAGACCCTTTCTTCAGAACAAGTTCTATTTTGGCTGAACTTCCTTCTTAGCTTTCCAGTAATTATTATACCTCATATAATAAGCTTTGGACTTAATGTTATTTCAAGTCGTATCGGGTGTTTCATATACTTGGGAAGACTCAAGTCATAATACCAGAATCTTCTGGATCATCACCAAGGTTTTTTGAGGTGAGGGTATGTCATCCTTGGGGACTGGCCAAATGTTTATTGGGCACTCCAGAATTTTTTTTTTCCATGTATGCTCCAAAATCACTGTGGACAGTGATTGCAACCATGAAATTAAAAGATGTTCCATGGAAGAATAGCTATGATAAATCTAGACCATGTGTTAAAAAGTGGAGACATCACTTTGCTGACAAAGGTCTGTATAGTCAAAGCTATGGTTTTTCCAGTAGTCCTGCACAGATGTGAAAGTTGGACAAAAAGAAGGCTGAACGCCAAAGAATTGATGCTTTCGAACTGTGGTGTTGGAAAAGACTTTGAGAGTCCCTTGGGGTACAAGGAGGTCAAACCAGTCAGTCCTAAAAGAAATCAACCCTGAATATTCACTGAAAAGACTGATGCTGAAGCTGAAGCTCCAATACCTTGGCCACCTGATGTGAAGAGTTGACTCATTGAAAATGTATCTGACGCTGGGAAAAATTGAAGGACAAAAGGGAAGGGGGCAGCAGAGGATTAGATTGTTCAATAGTTTCACTGACTCAGTGGTCATGAATCTGACAAACTCCAGGACATAGAGAAGGACAGAGGAGCCTGGCATGCTATAGTCCATGGAGCTGCAAAGAGCCAGACATGACTTAGCAACTGAACAACAAAACAACAATATACTGTATTAGAGGCCCAAATAGGTTCTGCTTAACTTGACCATCATGTCAAATCTTGACCATGTGTGTCAAAGCACAGTATCTTTCAATAAAGGATACATGTTGCAGGGAGAAAAGAATGATTTTTTTTTTCTTTATATGCCTGGGTTCTCTGATTGGGACCATGCAAATTAGACTGACTAAAGAAAATTAAGCAGAAAAAGAGCAAACAGACATTTTTGTGTATGCATGATACATGCATACACACAAGAGAATTCAGTCTTAAGTAACTCAAAGGGGTGACCCAAACGTGCAGCTCACATAGTTTCTGAACAAAGAGTGATTATATTTGTAGAGAAGTGACAAAACAAAGAGTTTTTCAGGCTTCAAAGGGTGGCAAACTGTGAGAAGATAAATATTATTATTTTTTGGCCACGACATGCATCTTTGGGAAGGTAAATATACGGGGAATCTAATGGGAAAATATGGGCTTCCCAGGTGGTGCTAATGGTAAAGAACTCGCCTAACAATGCAGGAGACATGAGAAACATGGGTTTCATCCCTGGGTAAGGAAGATCACCTGGAGGAAGGCATGAGCATCACAACTCACTCTGGTATTCTTGCCTAGAGAATTCCATGGTCAGAGGAGCCTGGAGAGCTACAGTCCATAGGGTCACAAAGAGTTGGATGTGACTGAAGCGACTCAGCATGCAGTACAATGGTAAATACAGGCTAGTTACTAAGAACCGTCATGTAGATTCCTCTGGTGCTGTCTTTGGGCTGAGAAGAGTCTAGAGTTGTCTCTGGTGATTAAGAATCTCCTGACCTTCCTGATGTGGGGGGCGGGGGTGGGCAGAGAGTTGATTCTGGGTCAACTTTTTCTCTATTGCCTTCAGCTTAAAATAATTCATATGCCAGAGTAGCATATTTTGGGGTGGCATACTCTAACTCAGTCTTCCCAGTTGGAGCAGTGGTAAAGAATTCACCTTCCAATGCAGGAGACATGAATTCGATCCCTGAGTCAGAAAGATTCCCTGGAGTAGGAAATAGCAACCTGCTCCAGTATTCTCACCTGGGAAATCTGAGGGACAGAGGAGCCTGGTGGGCTACAGTCCAAAGAGTCACAAAGAGTCAGACACAACTGAAGCAACAGCATGCTTGTGCACACACACACACACACACACTCTAAATCACTTCAGTGCTATAATACATTTGTCAAAATCCATAGATGTACAGTACCAAGAGTGAACTCTAACGTGAAGTATGGACTTTGGGTGATAATGGTGTGTCAATGTACATTCACAAGTAGCAAAAATGTACCGCTCTAGAGATAAAGGGGATTGTTGATAGTAGGGGAGGCTGTGAGTGGGGTCTGGGGCAGGGTGTATATGGGAATACTGCCTTTCTGTTCAGTTTTGCTGTAAACTGAACAGTTGTAAAAAAAAAAAAATTAAAATCTGTTAAAAAAAAAAAAAAAAAAAACAGGTGTGGTGTAAGAAATATTTTGTTCTTTGTTCTTAGTTCCTGACACAGATCCTAAAATCTTTGGAATTTCCTGAGTGATAGGAATGTTTTTTGTTGTTCATACAAAGGCCTCTGTTGATTATACTTGAGTTTATTCTAATATGATAACTTAAGACAGGATCCCTCAATAACCTCATAATAAGACTGGAAACCAGAAAGAGGAAATTATTAGTTGAAAATTTCAGCCTCACCCACCAACCACTAGGGTTGGGAAAAGAGCTGAAGATTGAGTAAAATTCTAGAATGGTAATATTCAGAGAACCTTCAGTTTGGTGAGCACATCAAAGTGCTGGGAGGGTCATGCACCTGGAAAGAGCATAGAAATTCCATGCCACACTCCCACACATACCCTGATCTATGCATTTCTTCCATTTAGCTGCTGGTAAGCTGTATCCTTTACAATAAACCAGTGAATGTCAGGATTTTCCTAAGTTACTCACACCACTATAGCAAACTATCAGGCCTGGATAGGAAGTAGTTAGAACCCCTAATTCATAGTCTGTTAGTCATAAATACAAGTGGTCTGAGACTTATGACTGGAATAAACATGGGGGTAGACCTGTGGAACTGATCCCTTTAATTTGTGGGGTCTGATGCTAACTCTTTAAACATATGTCAGAATTGAATTCAGTTGGAGGACCCCCCCCCATTTGGTGTTAGGAAACTTGAAAATCTCACACAGGAGATAATGCAGTTGAGAAGTGCTTGGATAAACTGAAATTGACATATGTATTAAATGCAACATTAATCTCACTGTATTTGGTTTTAGAGTATCAAAGACATACAAACAAAAAAGGCTCTTCATGTTATATGGATACTCCCAAATCCAGATGAATAGCAAATGACAAACCAATGTGGTAAAACTCAGGTAGAATGGAACTGGACAAATATTCTGTCTTGATTGGACCCAGCTTAGCCCTTCTCAGATATTCACTTCCAAAGACTATAGATAGAAGGCTCACATTGTATTGATGGCAACTGAAAGAATACAGAGGCCATACTCTCAACATCTTTCAATGTTTTCCCCAGCAGTATTTGGCTCATAATAGTACCTTATGTATGCATAGTACACCTCATTTACAAGCATTTTCATATTCATTATTTCATTTGATTTCACTTATTTACTACCAGTACTGCTCCTGCATTTTGAACATCATCAATCAAATTCAGAACTCTAGGTGAAACTCAAAAAGAAATTCATTGCTCTTTCAGGTGTTACAAATGAACCAGCTGGGTGGTCCCATTCATTCCTCTGATTTTCTGCTGTGCCCTTGCAAAACTGAAATTGTAATTTAAGAGGCATATTGCACAGCCTCAGAACACTGCCACAGAACATATTTCAAGCTCTATTTGCTTCTAGATTTTTAACCTAAAGTAGAATGCAAATACCCCCTAAAAATCCCTTTATTTATGACTCAAAAAGTATGTTCAGAAAGGTCTCTGTAAATGACCAATGATGAAACTGATTATTATCATACGTGGTTGAGGTAAAGAAGAAAGGAAACATTCTTGATGATTTCAAAAACTTCAAAAAGGAGGAAAGAAAGGGAGGGTCATTCTTAGATTACTAGGGAATGAAATAACATGCTTCTAAGACTAACTCAGTGAAAAGGAAATCTAAATAAAGTGAGGCTAAAGAATCTTTATATATAAAGGAGGTTATAACTAAATTTCTCTCCCTCACACTGAGAGAACCACTAATAGTAGCTTCATGTTTGAAACAAGGAAAATACTGATAAGAGACATTACCAAGCCATGAATCTAGTTCAAGATATATACACAACGAAGTGTTGCAAACTAAAGCACAGATTTGGGTCCTACAAAATTCTTATTCATCTTCAAGCTAGCAAATAAAAAGCCCAAGAATCTAAGAGTTCCCAGCCAGTCTCTGGGGTCTCCTTAAAAAATCCTTTGTTTGTTGGGGGTCCCCAAAACTTACATATTTTACAACAAATCAAAGTGAACCAAAATATTACATATATTATTAATGCAAATTTAGTCAAATCATTCAAAATATATGTATTTAAGTTCCCACCAAAGTGATCAAAAGGGCTTCAGAGGTGGCACAGTGGTAGAGAATCTGCCTGCCAATGCAAGAGATGTAAGAGACACAGGTTCAATCCCGAGTCAGGAAGATCCCCTGGATAGGAAATGTCATCCCACTCCAGTATTCTTGCCTGGGAAAATTCCATGGACAGAGGATCCTGGCAGACTACAGCCCATAGGGTCACAAAGGGACAGACATGACTGAATGACTGAGCACACAAAAGTGATCAGATCCAGTAACATTCCTGTGGTGGTGATGAAAGTCGCTCAGTCACGTCTGACTGTACAGTCCATGGAATTCTCCAGGCAGAATACTGGAGTAGGTAGCTGTTCCCTTCTCCAGGGGATCTTCCCAACCCAGAGATCTAACCCAGGTCTCCCGCATTACAGGCTGATTCTTTACCAGCTGAGCTACCAGGGAAACCCAATATTCCTGTATATTGCGGCAAAGTCTGTATCTCAAAAGTCATGGAGAAGCTGCAGAAGCTAAGGAAAAAGAATTAGAACATTAAGATTTAACCCCAGCTCCAAGCTACTTCTTTCTGGTCTCACAGATCTGAGTAGCTTTCTCTTCTGAATGATAGTGGGAAAGTCATGTTCTTGGAGTTGTTCAGGGTTCAAACCCCAGCTCTGTCAATCAGTCTCAAACACCTAAATGACAACCGAATTCCATTTAGGGAATGAAATAAGATAATACCAGTTTATAAAGTACTAGCCATTGGAAGAATTTTAATATTGTCAACTACAAATTGGCATTTGCCAAGAGCATTGCCAATGACTGAACAACAAAGGCATTTGCCATCTGCCTCTATGGAGTTGGAAAAAATAGGTGTTCATCCAGCCATACACAGGAGCCAGTCAATTGTCCTCCTTGGTTTGTGCTGCTATAAAAAAATACCATGCTATCTGTCTTATATATAACAGAAATTTGTTTTCTTACAATACTAGAGGCTTGGAAGTCCAAGAAGGAGGTGCTGCTGAGTTGATGTCTTGTGAGAGCCCCCTTCCTGATTTGTAAGTGGTTATCATCCTGCTTTGTTTGCACATGACAGAGGGGGAAAGAGAACCCTCTGAGGCCTCTTTTTGTGCCTGCTGCAAGCTAAGTCACTTTAATTGTGTCCAACTCTTTGCAACCCTATGGACTGTAGCCCACCAGGCTCCTCTGTCCATGGGATTTTCCAGGCAAGAATACTGGAGTGGGTTGACATGCCTTCCCTGGGGGATCTTCCCAACCCAGGCATTAAACCTGCATTTCCTACATCTCCAGTATTGACAGGCAGAGTCTTTACCACCAGCACTAATTCCATTACTAAGAGCTCTGTGACCATGAGGGCTCCACGACCTAACCACCTTGTTACTGAACTTGGGTCTGCTCCCCAGTTGCACAGCAAAGCCTATCTATGTCTTCAGGTTGTGGTAAAGAAGAGTATTATGTTTACACCAGGGCACCAAGCAAAGAGAACAGGCATCTCATCCTCAAAAGACCCAAGACTCCCTGATGGCCTTTAGTAAAGGGTTTTTAAAGGGAACCTTTGAAGGGAAAAGGCTTCCCTGGTAGCTCAGATGGTAAAGCATCTGCCTACAGTGCTGGAGACCCGGGTTCAGTCCCCGGATTGGGAAGATCCCCTGGAGAAGGAAATGGCAACCCACTCCAGTATTCATGCCTGGAAAATCCCATGGACTGAGGAGCCTGGTGGGCTACAGTCCATGGGGTCGCAGAGTCGGACACAACTGAGTGACTTCACTTCACTTTGAAGGGAGGTTTGTAGGGTGCATGATTTTCTTCGGATTGGTTTGTGATGAGGTAACAGGGTGATATTTCAAGAATCTCAATCATCAGCCTCTGGTTCCAACTAGTCTGGAGTCTACAAACTGGTGGTCAGTATGTAGTCTCCACCCCGCCACCTGGGGGAGGATCTTACATTCTGCAGAACAACTCAAAAATATGCATCTGATTGTTAGGTAGATCCCTTGAGGAGGAACTAGGACTCTGTCTTATCCCTGAACGGTTCAAGCTGTCTTGTTGAACTGCTTTTCCTTTGTTTCTGCATTCCATCACTTCTCTAATTAGCAACCACTTGAGTCTGTACTTTGGAACTCAGGGAAGGCCTAAGAGAGGAAAGCATTTTAAATCTACAAACAAGAGATGGGCGACACAGAGGAGCTTTTGTATCCAGGAAAGTCCCACAGGTTTCTGTTTGGTTTCAGTTCCCCCTTTTCTTTGATACTCCCCAGTCCTGTAAGGGAATGGGGGTGGGGGTGGGGCAAGAGAAGAAACAGAATAAAGTTTTGGATGGAGAGCTTAATCATAAACTAAACAGGGGAACTTGATTTTCAGGGGAGACTGGGCTTTAATCTCTCAAAAGACCCATCTCCTACTACTATTGCATAAGAGTTAGGATTTTGACATGAATTTGGGGGATACAAACATTCAGTCCATGAGATCAGCCATCTAAACTAAGCACAGTGGGGAAGCAAGAGGTGACACTTAGGACAATGTTGAACATACAGTTATTTGCACATTCCTGAGTATCTACTAAGTGCTTGCAAGATGCTAGGCACTGTGCTAGAAGCAGGGAATACAAAAATTAACAGAGCAGAATTCTTGCCTGCAAGGTATTTGCCAGCTGGTGGAACATTTAATATTCTAGGACAGATTTTTCAGAGTTTGTTTTATGGGTGTTAATGGGTTCTCTACCCAAAGGTTTGGAAAATCCTAGATTGAAAATAATAGCTGTTTTGTGTGGCAAGCACTAATCTAAGTGCTTTACATATATAAACTCTTTTAATTTCCTATATTGCTATCATTATTCTTATTCTGCAGACCCAAGACAGATTAAGCAACTAGCTCAAGGTCACACAGGAGAGTTTCAATACTTTGCATTTTGAATTTCTTAGATAAGAGTATTTATGTTTCCCAATATTTTGACTAGGGAAAACTTTTTCTCCTCTAATGTAGCATTTCACAGGATCAACGTGTTAAAGGAAATATCTGGGAAAAAGTTGTGGAACAAAAGAATAAAATTTGTTTCACTTCTCCTTTGCTGTGTATTAATAGCCGCATTGAAGATGTGGCTTATTTTATTCATTTTGAAAAAGTTTAAGTCCCAGGACACTGCCTAGATGCTCTAGCCTTTGTGCTCACATGCTATACTCTCACTTCTAACAGGTTTAGGAATCCAGATGGTAGACAGACAGGGTGCTGCAGAACAGAAGCTGAAGGCTGGCTTTCAGGACACCCAGTAGCTTCACGGAAATTGGGATCATTATTGAGCTGTAACTTAGAGAAGAAAACGAAACTGACAAGTCTTTTTCATAACAAGATCAAAGAGATTATGACAGATTGTGAAAATACAGTCTTATTTTTCAAGCTGCTAATTTGTCTTCTCACCGCTTCCCAGAGAAGAGCTTATGAGGGGCCCTTTCTTAGAGGAAGTGGTTGAGGATGCCTTCTTGGCTGAATGGTTTAACCTCTATGAAAAAAATATGGCTTTTATTGATTCATAGTGACAAGGTGCAAAGAAGAAAAGGAACTTTAAAAAATGTATTTGGAATCTGAGTTTTTATCATCACAAACACAGGTCATTGTGTGTTTTGTAAGTGTAAGGTAAATAAAAGATAGGGAATTGTGTGTCCCTTATATTCATCATTCTAACGCAGTGACTGTTGCTTAAATTGGAATGCTTTTTATCCTCCCAAATATAAATATGCTTTTTAAAAAGCAATGATAAAATAATAAAATAACCCATTACCTTAAACAGATTTAAGTCACTCGTCTTGTGCCTTACACACTCACAGCACACTTTTCGATAATGCTAAACTTTACAATAGTGTACTATAATTAATATAGTCCCTATTCTGTACAACAGTTTTAATAAAGGTCAGATTTGAGGAGGGTTTTTTTTTTTTTCCAAAAGTATTCCAAATGCATTACATATCTCCAACCAAGAATCATGAAATCACAATAATAATTAATATTCATAGACCCTGGTACTATGCACAAAATACAGATGTGAGGAGGCTGATAATGTTGATGGTGGGCAGACAAGAGGTCTGTCCTTCTATTCTCTCCAAGAAATATGAGGCAAGGTCTTTAGTAAGGTGGAGTAGGGACAGATGGAGTACCCATCTGAGATTTATAACCAAAAAATTTTGTGTGTATTTATAACCAAAAAATTTTGTATGTATTTTTTTTTTTCGGGAACATTTGACCCAGATCCAAGCATAAAGTATGAAATAGTTTTTTAACCAGAGTCTGGTCTTTTCCATGACACCTCTAGAAGAAGGAAAAAGGCAAGGGAGTTAGATATTTTCAAGGGAGTGTTGTTGTTATAGATAATAGAGTCTGATTTGGTTACAAAGACAAATGAAGATACAAGATAAGATGTGCGGGAGTACCAGTGGGAGGTTTAATGGACAGGAGGTCTTCTGAGGTGGAGGCTATGGCCATGACGGTCTACAGCTTAAATTAATGGAGAACTCAACTTTTGACCTTCACATAAATTATCTGAACTTCCCCTCACAAGGCCAAAGGAGAATTGTTCTCCCCATTTTACAGTTGAGGAAAATGAAGCTCAGAGGATTTCCAAGTCTTGTGCAAGATCACAGAGTAAAGAACAACGGGAACCACGACTGGAGCCCACCCAGGTCTTCTAAATCCAAACCCTGAACTCTTACCCAAGAATAATGACATTTTTCTGAGAAGATATTTAATGGCATCTCTACTATCCACTTAGTTGACTTCTCTCAAAAAGAAGGCCTTTACTGGGAAGAGTCATAACAAATAAAAGGTAAAAGAAAAAAGATGAATGCAATGCTGAGCAGTAGGGCAGCGCAAGACTAAAATTGTGTCTTTGTGAATGTTCTCCACACAACATGGGGAATTTAAATTTAGAGATTGCAAGATTTAAAAAATATTTTCAAAGCACCATCACAGGGAGTCTGTTCAAGTGCGTATCTTACTGCAAGATCACTGTGCAGCGGAACAAGGCTAGTATGCAAATGTTAAAACTCATAACAATGAGGAAGAGCTGCTCCTGGCATGTGTCACTGGACCTCTCAGTTTAGGGACCTGAGTTTGAATTGCTTGTGTTCCTCAAGGTTACCAGGGATCCTTAAGAATGCACATGACAGACATATGATCAGAAGCACATGTGTGATTTCTGTCCATTCAAAGATGATAACTACACCACAGAAGAATTTTCACTGAAGCGAAAACAAGGTCTATGTAATGTTTCCTGGGAAGCAAGTAACTTTCAGGTAAGCAATTCCAAAGTGAAAGTCGCTCAGTCATGTCCAACTCTTTGTGACCCCATGGACTGTCCATGGACCCCATGGACTGTCCATGGAATTCTCTAGGCCAGAATACTGGAGTGGATAGCCACTCCCTTCTCCAGGGGATCTTCCCAACCCAGGGATCAAACCCAGGTGTCCCACATTGCAGGTGGATTTTTTACCAGCTGAGGCACCAGGGAAGCCCAAGAATAAAGAGGATGGTAAATCTTGCCCAAATTAGACAGATCTTGGGAAATAAATATAGCAACGGGTAAAACATAGAAATAAAACAGTAAGGTTTATAATCTATTCAATGTTTTTTATTTTATGAATGTAAAGATTTACTTATTTATGCCCTGCCTTCTTTTTCAACAAAAATTCTGAGGTACAAGAACTTTTACTGTAGGGTATAGAAATTTGCAAACAAGGAGGCAAAACCAGAGCCAAGGAAAATGTACAAATGAGTAAAAAGTAAAGATAAGAGAGGGGAAAAAAAAAACATGGTAAATGTACAGACTAAGAAGATATCCTTAACTGTGACAATTGATCTATAAATATGGTCTAAACTTCCTGGTAGCCAGCTTGGGGCAGTGGGTTTAGGAGTAGGGTGGTAGGGCTGGGGGAAGGTGGGAGGAAGTCAACTAAGCTATCTCTTTAACAACAAATATTTATGATTTGAAATGAGGTTTTCATAACTTTGAACTCAGAGTTCTTCCCCTCAGGGTTCTTTCTCGAATTCCTCCTAACACAGATGCAAACCCCAGCTCAATCCACACCTGGTTCTTAGACTGACCTCATCGAGGGCCAGCACCACCTGCAAGAAAAGGAACCTGGGAGAGCCAGATGTCTTGCTCAACAGATGCCTTGGGAATTGTTCTGTCTGTGTGATGCCATAATTATCTCTGTTTTGTTTTTTGTTATTATCAATGCCCTTGTGGGTTAGCTGGTTTCTACATGATCTTTCCTAGGGCTTCCCAGGTAGCACTAGCAGTAAAGAACCCAACTGCCAATTCAGGAGACATAAGAGATGTGGATTCAATCCCTGGGTCAGGAAGATCCCCTGGAAGAGGAAATGGTAACCCACTCCAGGATTCTTGCCTGGAGAATCCCATGGACAGAGGAGCCTAGCGGGTTAGCATCCTTAAGGTCACACAGAGTCAGACACAAATGAAGCAACTTAACACACACACACACATACAACCTTTCTTAATCCCGGATCTTCTGGTTTGGGGGTCACCCTTCTGATTTACACATAGCCCCGGATTATACACTGATACTCAGGTTGGAGTCTCACATGTATCCACACCACTTCCTTGGGTCTGCTGGTCCCTTCCTCTTGGACAATGTGTCAATCTAGCCCTGATAATATTTCAAGGTCTTCCAATCTATATAATTTAAGCTGAATGAATTTCAAATATACCCTCACATTGAATTTAAAAATTAATGACAACCCTCCATATTAAGAATATCAAAAGAATCTTAGTGGATGACCAAAGTCATCAAGGAAAGCAAGTGAAACAAGATACAAAGGCCAGCCCAGGCCACACCCATGCCCTTCTTTCCTCCCAAATCAAAGGCTGCATTGTCGCTGTGTTATTAAATATATCGATCTCATTTGTGTTGTCTGTAACATGGCTCTGAAGCTTGAGGACAGGTAGAAGACATAATCAAATTTGGCCCCATGCCCAGAAGAGCATTGAGTGCACAGGCACGATGAATATTACTGATGATGAAAACTTACAAAGGGTGGGAATAATTTGGAAACCCTTCAGAGGAAAGCAACAAAGATGGCTATTACGCAGTTGAAAAGTGATCTACACTTAGGAAAAGGTCCACAGAACTAGGCTATTTAGCCTATAGAAGAGGCAGTTAAGTGCAGCATAATAATAAATCCACACTTGTCTGCTATCTCTTATACAGAAGCTCATAAACAGCTCTTCTTCAACCTCAGTGATTACAGAACAAGGAGGGAAGAATGTAAGTGGAACCAGACATTTCAGCTCTCCTTCGAAAGTTAAACTTTTCATAACTAGATTTGTTTTTTGTGGGAGAAAAATTCTAATTTCTCTTCTGCATTTTTTAAAAATAGGACAGCAGCCTTGTATCTCCCAGATGTCTGCTTTTTAAATCAGAAATCTAGTTTGCTCACCAACTGCAATATTCTTCCATGTTTTTCCTATTTTACATATATATGCATTTAATTTAATATCAGACACCAGGTTAGGAAACAACAGGCACTTTGTGTGTTTGATTTTGTGCCTGAAAACAGTTGTTCAGCCCAATTCCAACATGAGACAGAAGTTAAGAGTATCCAGAAAAGGCACCTTCTATCTAGTCCTTTTCAGCAGTCTGCTTAAATTTCCCAGATTATCTATTTTGAAGTCATAAATGTGCTAGCACTGGGAAACTGAACCTCCTATGAACCCATGTTATTTTTCAAGGTTGTTATAGCTGGATTTAGTTACTAATTTTTAATGGAGCAGGGACACATGTGTCACAGAATATAAACAATTTCTCCTCTTGCATAAATCACCCTTCCTCCATTCCATAGACTAACCCTTGGAACAGCTGGTATCTGAGGATGACCGTTTACTTTAGACTTTGTTCTTAAGTAGATAAGAATTGTCAAGCAGAGGAAACATACATATATTTGTGTGTGTGTGTGTGTGTGTGTGTGTGTGTCTTATATATGAAGACATCTCAGACACAGACATAAAATCTCCATGATTTAGGCTTTATTTCAGTATTCAAGAATATAAACAGGCCCATTTGGTTGAATTCAGTTTTGCTCAATTAAAGCTGAATTTATGTAATACCATCTAGCATCGGTATTGACATTTAGTGGCATTCAAGATGGTATTTACACTCGCTGTTCTGAACGTCCATGCCACTACTTGCAGTAGGTTCAGGCCTCCAGCTCCCTGTTTGTTGAGGTTCACCTAACAGAGTTTAGCCCCATAAAGATTCCTGAAAGAGGCTCTTCGTGCTAAAGTAACTCCATAGAAAGCTGTGCATGTGTAACCCAGAATGTATCAGCCATCTGTCCTGAAAAATGTATCCATATGCTTCCCAGGGCATTTGTTGAATTAGACTTCAGCACAAGCCTTCATCCTCCTGTTGGATAAAAAGCAATTCCTGTCCTCCCCCCCCCACCCCCATATCAAATGCATTAGCCTAAAAGGACTTACTATTTTATTGTTTTCTCATATATAATTTCATTTAATCCTCTCAGTAACTCTCAGAGGTAAGTATCATTACCCTCATTTCACAAGGAAATTGAGGCTTAGGGAGATTGAGACTTACCCCAGCTCACATGACCAGTAAATGGCAAAGATCCTAAACTTCTAGGAAAGAGAATGAACCTTATTTACCTACACACGTGTGTATGTGTGTGTGAGTGAGAGAGAGAGAGAGAGCGAGACAGAGTGTATCAACAAACCATAAGGTTAGCAAATGTCCCTATCTTCTACCTCTTTGTTTGAATAGTTCAGAATTTTTAAAAAAAATACTCTTAATAAAAACATCAGGGTTTGATTAGGCAGTACTTTGAAGTCTTAAGAAAAGCCCAATAAATTGCAGATATATTAGACTCAACTTTGCAAATAGAAGAGGGGCCTTGCCCTGTAACTTTCTTGGCCCAAGAAAGAGAAGTAGTTTTTGTCTACCTCAAAGCTTCACCATATCATTGTCACATTCTAAATGCATGCTGAATGAGATGTTCTCATCTTGCCCTCTACTTTAAACTGCTCAGGTGCCAGCCAGGGAAAGCTAAAACTCCCTATTCATTCTTTCTTTGGCTTTAGACACTGAAGGCTCCTGCCCTAGAATACTAATATATCATCTGGCAAGGATTAAACAGTTACTACCTATTAACATCTTAGCACAAGCTAAGTTAAATGCAGCTAGCCAAACATATGGCAAGAGTTCAAGACTGCAAGCTCAGATAGATCATAGGATGCATAGCTAGAAATGTCTAGAGCTGGGATGGAGGATGGTCCCCAGCTTTTTTCAGTACCTGTTCACAATGCCAGGAGTCAAAATGGTTGCCAGACAATAAAACTACACTGGTAACAACAGTGAGTTAAGACAATCACACTAAATAAATGTGACTCAAACAAGTCACAAGAGCTAAAGAGGAGGGCATTGAATCTAAATTTCTTTTGCCAGTAATCTTGCCAATATCTAAGTTTTACTATATAATTTTAAAAGAATGAAACCTGAACTATAATTAGTTGTGTTCAATTTCTTTCATTTATGCAGTATTAATTAACCCAGTCTGCCAGCATGATTCCTAGAAGGAATTCATGAAAGAATAGTAGTAAGAAGAGATGCTTATGTGTGCCACATCTATCGGTACAAGTGGACTTGACACATACATAAAAATCTCCTCTATTAAAGCTCCCAGGCACCCACAGTTTGGATAAGGATGTTGGATGCCAAGATCTAGAGTTGTATTATCCCATACGGCAGCCACTTGCCACATGGAGCTATGTAATGTAAATTAACATTAAGTTAGGTCCTCAATCTGATTCACCTTTTCAAGTCTCACTAGGCACAAAGAGCCAATGACTACCTTATTGGACAGCACAGATACACATGATTTCCTTCATCACAGAAGTTCTGTTGGACAGCACTGGGTCTAGAGTGTAAGGTGTATGGTATGTTTCAGTCTCCAAAACTGCTATTTCAGGAGGCAAAGGGCAATGTGAATAGAGACAGAGAGGTCTAGTGTGGGACTGAGTATTTATTCAGCCATAAGAAAGAAGGAAATCCTGCCATATGCAGTGACATGGATAGAACATGAGGGCATTATGCTAAGTGAAATAACTCAGTCAGAGAAAGACAAATACTATATGATGTCACTTACACATGAAATCTGAAAACAAAACAAGAAAACTGACTCATAGAAACAGAACAGGTTGGTGGTTGCCACAGGTGGGAGGTAGGGGATGGGGAATTGGGTAAAGGTGGCCAAAATGTATAAGTTCCTGGTCATAAGTAATTTCTGGATACATAATGTCAGCATGATACCTGTAATTAACAATACTGGATTCTACATTTGAAAATTGTGAAGAAGGTGGATCTTAAAAGTTCTCATTGCAAGAAAAGAAATTGTAACTATGTGAGATAATGAATGTGAACTAAACAAAGTGATGAATGTGGTAATCATTTCACTATATATATCTGTATATATATGTACATATACATATATATACATATACATATAAGTATGTATATTTTATACATATAAAATAAGTCTGCTGCGCACTTTAAGCTAATACAATACTATATGTCAATTACATCTGAATAAAAAACTGGGGGAAAAATAAGAATGTCAACAGAGTAAGTCCCCAAATTCACCAAAGTCTAGGTACAGACACTCATACTTCCAATATATATTCTCACTCAGCTTTAAAGGGTCTAAACAGTTTTTTAATGACCCTGAACCTGTCCTGTACAACTATAGTTTCAAGGGATTAGATCTGATAGACAGAGTACCTGAAGAACTATAGACAAAGGTGTATAACATCATACAGGAGACAGTGACCAAAACCATCCCAAAGAAAAATGCAATAGGCAAAGTCATTGTTGGAGGAGGCCTGACAAATACTAACAGCTGAAAAAAGAAGAGTGAAAGGCAAAGGAGAAAGGGAAAGATAGACAACTGAATGCAGAGTTCCAGAGAATACCAAGGAGAGAGGCAAAAGCCTTCTTCAGTGAACAATGCAAAGAAATAGAGGAAAACAAAACAATGGAAAAGACTAGAGACCTCTTCAAGAAAATTGGAGATACCAAGGGAATATTTTATACAAATATTTAAGCAAATAAAGGACAGAAATGGCAAGGACCTAACCAAGGCAGAAGAGATTAAGAAGAGGTGTCAAGAATACACAGAAGAACTATACAAAAACAGATCTTAATGACCCAGATAACATGATAGTGTGGTCACTCATCTAAAGCCAGACATCCCGGAGTGTGAAGTCAAGTGCACCTTAGGAAGATTACTAAAGATAAAGATAAACAAAGATAGTGGAGGTGTTGAAATTCTAGCTGAGCTACTTAAAATTCTAAAAGATGATGCTATTAAAGTGCTGCTCTCATTATGTCAGCAAATTTGGAAAACTCAGCAGTGGCCATAGGACTGGAAAAGGTCAATTTTCATTCCAATCCAAAAGAAAGGCAATGCCAAAGAATGTTCAAACTACCACACAATTGCACTCATATCACATGCTAGCAAGGTAATGCTCAAAATCCTTCAAGCTAGGCTTCAACAGTAAATGAACTAAGAACTTTCAGATGTACAAGCTGGGTTTAGACAAGGCAAAGGAACAAGAGATTAGATTGCCAACATCCATTGGATCATAGAGAAAGCAAGAGAGTTCCAGAAAAACATCTCCTTCTTCTTCACTGACTATGCTAAAGCCTTTGACTGTGTAGATCACAACAAAATGTGGAAAATTCTTAAAGTGGTGAGAATACCAGACCACCTCATCTGTCTCCTGAGAAACCTGTATGCATGTCAAGAAGCAATGGTTAGAACCAGACATGCAGCAAAGGACAGTTTCCAAATTGGGAAAGGAGTATGTCAAGGCTGTATACTGTCACCCTGTTTATTTAACTTAGATGCAGAGGACATCATGTGCAATGTAAGGCTGAATGAATCACAAGCTGGAATCAAGATTGCTGTTAGAAATATCAACAACTTCATATATGCAGATGATATCACTCTAATGGCAGAAAGCAAAGAGGAACTAAAGAGCCTCTTGATGGTGAAAGAGGAGAGTGAAAAGCTGAATTAAAATTCAACATTCAAAAAAAATGAAGATCATGGCGTCCAGTCCTATCACTTTATGGCCAATAGATGGGAAAAAGTGGAAAGAGTGATGGATATTATTTTCTTGGGCTCCAAAATCACTGCAAATGGTGATTGCAACCATGAAATTAAAAGACACATGCCTTGGAAGGAAAATTATGACAAACAGAGACAGCATATTAAAAAGTAGAGATACCATTTTGCCAACAGAGGTCTATATAGTCAAAGGTATGGTTTTTCCAGTATGTGAGAGCTGGACCATAGAGAAGGCTGAGTGCTGAAGAATTGATGCTTTTGAATTGTGATGATAGAGAAGACTCTTGAGAGTCCCTTGGATAGCAAGTAGATCAAACCAATCAATCCTAAAAGAAATAAACTCTGAATATTCATTTTAAGGACTGATGCTGAAGCCAAACCTCCAATGCTTTAGCCACGTGATGGGAAGAGCTGACTCATAGGAAAAAACCCTCATGCTGGGAAAGATTGAAGGTCCAAGGAGACAGAGGCAGCAGAGAATGAGATAGTTAGATAGCATCACTGACCCAACAGACAAGAATCTGAGCAAACTCCAGGAGATAGTGAAAGATAGAGGAACCTAGCATGCTGCAGTTCGTGGGGTCACAAAGAGTCAGACATGACTCAGCAATGGATCAAAAACAACATCCAGTATTATCCACAAACTGTATCTGATATTCAAACTCCCCTGCGGACCCCCTCTGATATAATGTCATGATGTAAGGACCTGATACTGCTCAGATCCATGTCCCTGTGAACCTGATCTTCCCTGCCTTGAGTCTTGCTCCCAAAAGCAAGAACTTAATTAGCATAACTTCTCATTCCCAAAAAAGACTTGATTCATTTATCCTGCAGAACTATCTAACACCTCTTTATCTGATCTCTTGGGACTGGATTCTAGGACTTGCTTTAATTTAAATAAAACCTTCAATAGAGTATTTTTCAAATTCAAGTATACTTGTTTTTCCAAAAAGATGAATTGCATTTCTATCCTTTGAACATGAATATGCTTACAGGAGGGCTTCCCTGTTGGCTCAGCGGCACAGAATCTGCCTTCAACAGGTCAGATAGATCCCTGGGTCAGGTAGATCCCCTGGAGGAGGACATGGCAACCCATTCTAGTACTCATGCCTAGAGAATCCCCAGGGACAGAGGATCCTGGCAGCCTACACTCCATGGAGTTGCACAGAGTCGGACACAACTGAAGTAACTAAGCATCAGGAGCAGCAAGTTTACAGGAATCTTTTATAAAACTATCCTACCTACCTTACAGCATAAACTCTGCATCACATAGCTGAGGGGGAATGAAATGAGAGGAGATACCAGAAAGATCACTGTAATTTGGCCACCTACAAATGAGAATATGATATTGTATGCCCCAAGGGTTATAAACTGTGATGCTCACTTTTGGAGGCCATAATTACCATTATTATTGTTGTTATTCAGTCCTTCAAGGCTTACTACTCTATATTCCTTCCTTCTTATCTTCTGCAAGATAACAAACATCTGCCTAGATAACTCACTTACAAATTATCCTACACAAACATCAGTAGAGATAACTCATTTTTGCCCCAAACAGACAAGACACTTTCCCACCACAAAACCTTTGCTCCAGACCAGTGGTCTGCAAACTTGAGCCAACTCTCACCCAGGGGCTGCTTTTGAATGGCCCACAAGCTAGCAATGATTTAAAAAATTTTTAATGTTTGAAGGAAAAATGAAATCAAAAGGTAAATAATATTATGGGGTGTGTAAAATAACCTGAAATCAAGCTTCAATGCCCATAAATAAAGCATCATTGGAAAACAGCTGTTTGTTTCCTTATGCATTTTCTATGGTTGCTTCCACACCACAGCGGCAGAGCTGAGAAGTGGTTGCATGGACCAGATGACCCACAAAGTCTAAAACGTTACACTTTCTATCTGACTCTTTCTAGAATATATTTGCTGACTCTGTGCTACAAATTTCCTTCTTAAAACACCTTTCCTCACATACACTTTGCCTTATCAAGACCCAGTTCTAATGTCATCTTCACAGGATCATCTCTGTTAGCCAAGACTGGTTCAGGAACTATTCCCATAGTTTCTCAATAAACTTTCATGAAACAAATAAATTAGTATCACATTTCCCCCTTAAGATGATAATATTCCAAGGGACATTGGCACAGCATATACAATTTTTATTGTAATGTCTAAACAGTGTTTTCTTGAGTGAAAGAATTTAAGCTATATATGTTAAATAAAATATACCTACTAAAAATAGTAATGATGGTGGAATTTTACTTATACTTCACAATGTGCCTGGTATGATACTGAGTTCTTTACACAGAATATCTAATTAATTACATTACAGCTCCATGCCTAAGATATGAGTGTGCCCATTTTTACCAATAGGGAAAGTTGATAACTTGTCCAAGTTATTATAGCTAGTAAATGGCAAGAGAGAAATTTAAATGTACTTACATTGAGGATAAAGTAAACCAAAATCTTGAAACCTTTAAAACAGAAAGCAGGAAGTAATACTTCATTTCTAGATCAGGGTTCTCAAAGTCAAGTCCAGGAACCCCGAAGTCACTGATATTTAAATTGGGTTCACAAGGTCAAAATTATTTTCATAAAAATGGTACTAAAACTTTATTTACCTTATCTACTCACATGCTGTCACAAATGTACAGTGGATTTTTCCAGAGTGTACCTGACATTTCACATCACAATAGACTGAATGCAGAGCCAGATAGTGCTACCTTAAGTCAAACATTAAAATATTTGCAAAAATGTAAGCACCACTGCTCTTCTCAGTAATTTTGTTTGTTTTGGAAAATATAATCATTTTTCATTAAGATTGTCTTCTTTACACGAACACATAAAAATTTAGTTTTTAAACAAATGAACATTTTTAATTTTGGAATATGTTAAGTTTGGATTGATATAATCCATATAACAAAAGATCTTTGAGGGTCTCAGTAATTGTTAAGAAAACAAAGTGGTCTGGTTTCAAGATGAAACAGATTTGAGAACTCCTGAGCAGGTAGCAGGGAGTCACTGAAATTCTTTGAGGAAGGGTCCTGTGCTGTGCTTAGTCTATCAGTCATGTTCGGCTGCTTGCAGCCCCAGGGACTGTAGCCGGCCAGTCTCCTCTGTCTATGGTGATTCTACAGGCAAGAATACTGGAGTGGGTTGCCATGCCCTCTTCCAGGGCATCTCCCAACCCAGGGATAACACCCAATTTTCCCGCTTTGCAGACAGATTCTTTACCACCTGAGTCACCAGGAAAGCCTAAGAATATTGGAGTAGTTAGCCTACTCCTTCTCCAGAGGAACTTCCTGGCCCAGGAATCAAACCAGGGTCTCCTGCATTGCAAAAGGGTTCTTTACTAGCTGAGCTACCAAGGAAGCTTCGGAAGAGGGTGAGGCGTGGTAAAAGCCCACCCAAGATCAGCAGAGCCATATATCCATCTGCAACTAACTATAGATAAATGTCAGTCCAGATAGAATGAGAGAACTATTCAACTAGCCTGTAAGCTCATAAACAATAGTAAATATTTACTTTTAAGCCACTGAGTTTTTAGGTGGATTAGTATGCATCAATAACTAACTATATAAAGGATCATTATGAGAAGCAGATGAGGGCTTCCCAAGTAGTGCTACTGATAAATAGCCTGCCTGCCTATACAGGAGACGTGAGACACAGGTTTGATTCCTGGTTGGGGAAGATCACCTGGAGGAGGGCATGGCAAGCTACTCCAGTATTCTTGCCTGGAGATCCCATGGACAGAGGAGCCTGGAGGCTGCGGTTCACAGGGTCACACAGAGTCTGACACCACTGAAGCGACTTAGCACGCATGCATGAGAAGTAAATGAAATCTGAGACACAGTAACTTGGGACTTGGTGGACATGTTTTGCCCCTCTGTGGTTTCTGACTTGCTTCCTTGTCATTCACACTCTGCCTGGGCAGACTTATTGCTTTGAAAACCAGCCAGTCCAGCCTGGCCACTCTCTCCCTAGTGCTCACTTCTTGAGAATCTTTTCTTCAAAACCACAAGGGCCATCACTGAAGAGGCATTGTTTGTCTTTTCTGCCAGAGTTTAACTGGGTGAGATATGTTTTGGAATCCCAAAGTGGAATCTTGCATCCATGTTCCCTCTGGAGCAATAAAAATTTGGTACCTAATCCCATGAGTAGGGTCAAAATATGTCTTTGATGCACCATGGGTTGACTGAGCTCTCGTGAACTGACAAATGAACCAGAATGATACACTCATTTTTTATTTTGATCAGCCCATCAACTACTGCTCGTCTGGAATATAAGGAAGTCATTTAAAGGACTGCCTGGAGTAATTCCCTAAGTCTCTGAAACCAAAAGCCATAAAAATCATGCCTAACAGGAAGCATTCAACATCTATAACATAAAAATGACTTCTAGAGAACACAGACTTGGTTTGAAACAATTTCCTGGAGGGTACATGTTTTATCACTTATTTTCAGAGCTCTATACCCAAACTGTTCCTACCATTCTCCACATAAGATCAGCCAACCAGATTTCCTTTAAAGATCTGCCTTAGTGGAGCCGGAGACATGATGCAGTCCTAACATCAGTCTTGTAAAGAGGGACAGACTCCTAATGGATTGTAATTGAAATGGGAAGGCTTAGTTTTACAGATACTCAAATATTTGACTTAACACTGTTCCAAGATGTATAATTCAGAACTAAGCTGAGTCTGCAGTTTGAAATTTTCTCACTTCTGTGAATGAAATCTTGCTGTATTGGAGGTTTGTAATGCATAAGTGTGTTATTGTTTATTATTATTACTTAGGGTTAGAAAAAACTCAAATTAGTGCCTGTCAGATTCATGCCATATTTAATTTATATATGCTAAAAATTTAGCACAATTCATGACAATATTTGATTGTTTTTTTGCTTTTGTTTTCCCTGTAGTATTCTTGATCATCCTTCCAAAAATCTGTGACAAAATCAATACATTTCTTTTAAAAAATATCTTTGGTCTTCAAAGGCCAAGTTGTGTAGGACATTTCCCAAGGTTAATTTTTCAGTCATATTTCTCTTCCTTAGGAAAAAAAGAGAGAGAGACAAATAAGCAATCTTTCAGGCAGTCAAACACTTCTTAGAGAAGAGTCTGAGTTCATGAAACACACATTTTGCAACCGTGTAGAGAAACTATAGCTAAGTGAACAGACTTTTGTATTTGATAATTAGGGTTCAAAAACAAATAATTTCAAAGGAGTAGATTTGTTGTAGCTTTGAGAATATTTCTTGTGGATAATAATCAGGTTGATAATGATACCACACATACAGGAAATGTTTTAAATTGAGGTCAATTTCTATTTAAGCTTCTATTTTGTATGTACCTGTGTGGTCTTTCTTATGCATCCATGGCAAAAAAGTTTCAGAACTTTCCTAAAAGTTTGCTTTGAAGGTAAATCCAAAATCTAGAAGAAAATGCTTCGGGAAGGACTAAAAAAATTTAAATATCATTTCTCTTTCTGGCATTATCTTTTATCTGGTAAATTTGTTCCTGACTTTTGCCATCACAAAAGGGAATCATTTAGTCTTTCCTTAAAATTTAAACTTTTTAAACTTAAACCCTCCAGTGGTCCTCAGCATTTTTGGTACCAGTGACTGGTTTCATGGAAGACAATTTGTCCATAGATGGTGGTGGGAGGCTGATTTGGGGATGATTCAAGCACATTACATTTATTGTGCACTTTATTTCTATTATTATTACATCAGGTGTACCTCAGATCATCAGAGATTAGATCCTGGAGGTTGAGGACCTCTGCAAAATAGTCAGAGGTGGCTGCCTTCTTCTTCATATCCCTCATCACTCATTTCATTGAATTGTAGTGATTGAGGACAGTTTAAAGATACAGCTTAATGAAAGAAGAAACGGGCACATGTTTAATGTCAACCACAATTGGCACCACACTTACATTAAAGCAGTACATTTTAATATGGCCAAATGCTGCCTTATCGAAAGCAAGATAAATTTTCTGCCTGCTTTTATTTTTATCTTTCTACCAAATAGCATCTCTAGTTGATATACTGTCTGTTATTCTACCACTAACACTACTATGCCATAGTCATTTTCTACTTTATCAATACATTATTGGTACTTTTATGAGTGGTTAATACTTTTACTCATTTTAACCCCAGCAGAGAAAGGTACATCTTGGGACGAATAAGTGTGAATGTCACAACAGTTATGGGACAAAGAAAAAGATCTCCAAAGGACAGCATGTTGACATGTTTTGTTAGGTCCATGCAATATTTGTCCACATTACACTTTGAATTGAATCTGGATTTCAGTGTTCTCATGAAAAAGTGGTAGAGCTAGAATAATGATTTGGCAATAAACCTATTGGAATTGAATAATGGCTGCCCAGTTTGAATAGGGCAGCTACTCTCTGGCTCACCACAGTCCTCACCATTTCCATGCTGTTGACTTTGCTCATTACCTTTCACTACTTCATTTCTATAGGCATTGAAGTTTGGGGCTCCTGGTCTAGAGTGTGCAGAGGTACTTTCTGCAGCAAGCCTATGGAGGGGTGGCCCTGGACAAGAACTTGTCATGAAAGAGGGCAGGGACATGCTAAGAATCAGCTGCACACTCAACAGGATTTTGCCTGGGGATAGCTTGCATAACTACTGCAAAACAGAAAGCCATGTGCAAAATAATTGCTTAAATAAAACTTTCTTTCTTGAAGATATGTGAAAGTGAGTTTTCATTTTAATTATAAATAGAAAGCTCAAAATATTAAGAGATTTAAGGAGAATGACACTTTTATAGTATTCAAATGGAAATTACTAGCTAAAAAGCGAAAAGGTAATGATCTCCAGTTGAGGAGTTGTAACTTTGAAATGAAAATAGTTCAGGCAAGGAAGAAAAATGAACTATATAAGAAAAGTTCATCACAAAGAAAAGAAAATATAATTTTACTAGAATAGATGATTATAGCTCTAAGAAAAGAGAAACAGACCTAGAAATATATACATTCCTATTTAAGCCATTTGTGAAGATATTTTATATATTTATGATCATCTGTAAAAGCACCCAGCAATGTCTAAAATATCCAGCACTAAACCATCATCTTACAAGTCTGAAATATTATTTTGAAAGTATTAACACAACTTCTAGGTAGCTGTAAGTGTGAAAATTTAGAATGAGTTTGCTCATGAGGACATTTCAATAATAGGAAACAATTTACTCTTGGGTTGGCAAAATGAACCATCTCTAAGGTCAATTTAGATTTGTCTGTGGCCTGGGAGAATCCAGGAGGATGGAGTGAGTCCACTTGACTACAGTCTCCCTCCTCCCACTCTCCAGTCACGTCAAGACACTTGCTCAAAATTTACTTTATAAGAACAGGTAAGTTCTGCAATGGGCTTCACGCTCACACTGTCAATGCAGGGTCTCAAAGGCAGTAGATTGCAAATTGCCTGACTTAAATCTGGGGCAGAGATAGCTGGGGGAAAATTGAGAGGAAGAGTCTGAAAACTAAGGCATGGTCTAGAAGGTAGTGATTGTGAAATTAGAGTCAGAGTCTCAGAGAACAAGGTCAAATGCTAGGTTTTAACGGTTAGAGCTGAGCAAGAGATCAGAACCAAATCAACCAGAAGAGTCAGGATTTATAATGCATTTACAGAATACTCATCTTATTCTTAAGCTGGGTGTTCTTCTACATTCTGCATGTACCTATGACTTCATTTTAAGCCTCAATACCAACAATCTCTGATATTAGGAAATGGGCCAAGTATGTGCAACAAATGGTTAAAAATCTGCCAGCAACAGGACAAGCAGAACAGCCACCCTAAGAAGACACTGGAAAACTGAAGTACTTCTTGTCTTGAGTTAATATTATTAATTCCTAGACTGATCCTAGGAGACTGAAGGTCACAGAAAAACATATGGTGGAAGAATCAGCAGCATCTGACAGACAGCATCTGATATGCGTTTCCTTTATACATCACTTAATATTTAGAAACACCTTTCTGCTCTTATCTCCCTAATATTTCCATTAGGAGTGTGAGGAAAAAAAGAGTTAAAATGACTTGTTCAAAGTTATAAAAGGCAGACCAGTAACAGAAAGAACCTTACATTTTCTAACTAATTCAGGCCCTACATGCATAGGATTTCAGATTTGCTCCACAGTGGCACTTAAAACATAACTTTCTAGAAAGTAATTATGAGCTGGCTCTGTGCCTTGGCTCTATACCTGAAATGTCCAATGGGGCTCTGTATGCCTGCCAGTTTTGTGAAGATCAGTGTACAATAGGATTTAACTGTGTGGCAGGTGGGGATGTAGAAGCAGGGGTGGGGAAGGGGAGAACAGCAATGAGACCATGAATACTACATACCATAGATACCACGTGGGAGAGAGGAAGAAAGCAGTGAGAAAGGTCAGTGTCTAATGCCATGGGACAGGGAAAGGGTAGCATCAGCAAAGATCTGAAAAGAAATTAATAATATAAGCACTAATAGTTCAAGGCAGAGGAACAAGAGATCAAATTGCCAACATCCAATGGATCATCGAAAAAGCAAGAGAGTTCCAGAAAAACATCTATTTCTGCTTTATTGACTATGCCAAAGCCTATGACTGTGTGGATCACAATAAACTGTGGAAAATTCTGAAAGAGGTGGGAATACCAGACCACCTGACCTGCCTCTTGAGAAACCTGTATGCAGGTCAGGAAGCAACAGTTAGAACTGGACATGGAACAACAGACTGGTTCCAAATAGGAAAAGGAGTATGTCATGGCTGTAAATTATCACCCTGCTTATTTAACTTATATGCAGAGTACATCATGAGAAACGCTGGGGTGGAGGAACCACAAGCTGGAATCAAGATTGCTGGGAGAAATATCAATAACCTCAGATATGCAGAAGACACTACCCTTATGGCAGAAAGTGAAGAAGAACTAAAGAGCCTCTTGATGAAAGTGAAAGAGGAGAGTGAAAAAGTTGGCTGAAAACTCAACATTCAGAAAACTAAAATAATGGCATCCGGTCCCATCACTTCATGGCAAATAAATGGGGAAACAGTGGAAACAGTGGCTGACTTTATTTTTCTGGGCTCCAAAATCACTGCAGATGGTGATTGCAGCCATGAAATTAGAAGATGCTTACTCCTTGGAAGGAAAGTTATGACCAACCTAGACAGCATATTAAAAAGCAGAGACATTATTTTGTCAACAAAGGTCCATCTAGTCAAGGCTATGGTTTTTCCAGTGGTCATGTATGGATGTGGGAGTTGGACTATAAAGAAAGCTGAGCGCTGAAGAATTGATGCTTTTGAAGTGTGGTGTTGGAGAAGACTCTTGAGAGTTCCTTGAACTGCAAGGAGATCCAACCAGTCTATCCTAAAGGAGATCAGTCCTGGGTGTTCATTGGTAGGACTGATTTTGAAGCTGAAACTCCAATACTTTGGCCACCTGATGCAAAGAGCTGACTCATTTGAAAAAACCCTGATGCTGGGAAAGACTGAGGGCAGGAGGAGGGGACAACAGTGGATGAGATGGTTGGATGGCATCACCGACTCAATGGACATGGGTTTGGGTGGACTCCGGGAATTGGTGATGAACAAGAAGGCCTGGCGTGCTGTGGTTCGTGGGGTCACAAAGAGTCAGACACGACTGAGCAACTGAACTGAACTGAAATAGAATGAACAGTAAAATAAATAGTAAAAATAAAATGACAGCTATTCCTTTGGGTCTTATTGTAGAAGGGTGTTTAACATGTGTTCTTTCTCACTTTCACTCCAATTTGAAAGGCAAGTATTACCATGGCCATTTTCTGGATGTGGAAACTGAGGTTCAGAACAGTGAAGTCAGTTCAGTCTACACAGAGATGAGACAGCGGAATCTATCCCTGAACCCAAGTTGGCCTGTTGACACTACAGTGCTCAGTCATGTCCAACTCTGCAACCCGTGGACTGTATTCCCCCAGTCTCCTCTGTCCGTGGGATCTCCAGGCAAGAATACTGGAGTGGGTTGCCATTTCCTACTCCAGGGGATCTTCCTGACCCAGGAATCAAACTCACATCTCTTGCATCTCCTGCACTGGCAGGCAGATTCTTTACCACTAGCCCACCTGGGAAGTCCATGTTGGCACCATGGTTCAAGCTTGAGTGTGAAGAGAAGCTCTGCTGCTTCAAGTCCTTCACTAACTACCATCGATGGGTCCTACTGCAACTTGATCGTGTGACAGAAATAAGTGTCTTCAATTAAAAAGAGCCAGAGACTCCAAAATGGGCTAAACTGCAACTAAGGTAGACACTCCTTTTCAGAGAAACTGAACCCTCAGCACAACCCTCTTTTCTCTCCTTGTAGAACTCAGGCCCACTGAGAAAATTCAGCAAACCTGATTTGTATATCTCAAGTTGCAAGGATTTCCCAAATGACTGTGCTGTTTTCTGTTCTCTCTGGCATTTTGTTGCACAAAGGGAATGCTTCAGTATGGCATGGTGGTGGAAAACGAATTCCTTGACAGTATACATAAAGCTCTTTGTCTAGAAAATACTTAATCGTGTGACAGAAATAAGTGCCTTGAATTAAAAATAGCCAGAAACTCCAAAACGGGCTAGACTGTTGTTCACTCAACAAAACACTGCTGCCCACTGCCATCTGTATCCCTGACTCCCCAGCATAGGAAGCGTGTTTACTGATGGAGAAACAGAGGTACTGGAGGAACAGGTGCCTGTCTCAGGAACAACAGTAGAGACAAAGCAATAGCATCCTAACTGCAAATTTTGCTGGCATCCAAAATTTGTATTTGCTTCCAGCTTCAAGTTTCATTCATTGATTCCTTTCCAGGGACAAAGACAGAAAATGAGGGAATGGTATAGTGTGTTTTACAAGTAAGTCCACATATATTGCCTCATTTTATAATCATATTTTTTAGTCTTCATGGAATAGATCATAAACAGAGGCTCAGAAAAGACTCCACGTAAGAGAAAAATGGATGCCCTTAACCTCAACTGTAAAAAATTTCCTGTAAGGGTCTTGTTATTCTCTCCCCTGGAGGCTCAGATGGCAAAAAAAAAAATCTGCCTGCAATGCGGGACACCTGGGTTTGACTCCTGGGTCAGGAAGATCCCCTTGAGAACGGAATGCTACCCACTCCAGTATTTTTGCTTGGAGAAGTCCATGGACAGAGGAGCCTGGTGGGCTACAGTCCATGGGATCACAAAGAGCTGGACACGACTGAGCAACTAACGAATTGTTCTCAAAGTTAAGGCAGAAATAGTAAGTGGATGAAGGCAATCTTATACCTGGGTCTTTTCTCAGTCTCAAAATAAAAAGTGGCTGAGTGACATGGGAGATCCAGGGAAGACAGTAGCCAAACACACAGCAAAATTCCATAATTTAGAGTTAATGTTTAAATTCAACTCTGTCATTTTTCAAATATTCTCTGCTTGTATTTCTCAGCAAAACTATGGATTTTTGTACTGGCCTTTAAGTTTATACCATTCTCTCTTCCCCACACATAAACACACAGAAAAATCTTGCTTCTTTGTTATTTCCCAACTCAGCCTCTTGTTCCTCAAAAGCATAGCAGCCCTATAAACCAGCAGCATTAGCCTGGCCTGGGAGCTTGGTAAAAATGCAGACTCTCAGGTCCACCTCAGTTCAGTTCAGTTCAGTTCAGTTCAGTTCAGTCGCTCAGTCGTGTCCGACTCTTTGCAGCCCCTCAGACCTACAGAATTCAACCAGATGGCCACATAAGCAATTAAACTGGGAAGCACTAATCGAGACTTCTCCTAATCTCTCCCTTTAAAGCAGGCAGACACTCCTTAAAGAAGACTAGTTTTGCCCCCTGCTTCTTCCAATCCTAGATATTAGCAGAGAAAATACTCTAAATTGGCTAAATATAGGATTCTTTGCAGTTATTTCATGCTGAGGCTCAATTAAAAATCTTATGCCTCTAAGAAGCCCTTAAAGAATAAAACTCTTGACATTTCAGCAGGCCAGTGGGGGAATATTTTGAATCTTTTTTTCTGTTGGTAATGTAAAACCTTGCTGGCTATCACCTGTTCTACTCAGGGGGTGGACACCATGGTCCACATCCTCTTTAAGGGCACAGTGGGAAGGGGAGCATTCCAGAGTCAGGAAATCTGAGTTGTGGGAACAGTTGTCACTGCACACCTTGACCACCGTGGGTTGTGATGTTGGACCTCAGTATTTATCTTTCAAAGACAGGGGTGCTAAATGAGAATCAAATTTTTAAAGTGTCTCCCATAGAACATTAGTTCTCATGCACACACATAGGTATGGACGTGCACACACTGCATTTGCACTTGTGTCTGTGTCAAATTTGGGAAGATTTTCTTTTCTGGAGATTTAAAATGCACTTATCTATTCCAGGGTTTGAAAAATCTTGCAATAAAGGAATAAACTTAAGAGTTTAAGCAAACTTTTCTTAAACTAACTTTCCCAGAAACAGTTCATATCTTCTCTTTTGTTCCTGTTTATTCCTCAATGAATGTCTTGAGTCTGCAGACCACACTTTGGGAAATGTTGGGCTAGAACAACTCTAAGAATTCTTCCAGCTCTTACATCTTCTCATTTTATCATTTTATCTTTTCTTTGTAGGAAGATTCTGCAGTGTTTTAAACTTGTCACCTATTGGTTTTGATAGCATATTCATACTTATAATCCTTATTTGAATGCAATTTTGCATTAGAGCACAACGGATTCCATACGAGATATTTTTCCCTGTTTCTACTTTCCATACACATGAATCCAGAACAATTCATCGAGTTGGTACAAATAATCTGTATTATTCTCTGTGACCCAGTTAACATTGACAAAGTGGACTTGTATTTGAAAATTGCTTTCAAGTTCAGATTCAAGGGGGTTATGCTGCACTTGTTCAACTATAGGTATTGTTTTGAAATTAGTAAACACGAAAATGTACCTTCAAACTGCTACAAATATCCTGTGTCAGTCTGCATTCTGTCCGTATGAAGTTAGATATTTTTCTTTACCCTCCACCATTTGTTTTATAAATAAGTATGTTTTTCCCCAAAAGATGTATCTATATTCACTGCTTGCATTGTTTTAATCATGGTGTTTGGTCAGTCTAATTATGACTTTCATGACATAGAAACAAATGATAAAACACTTTTATATATGTTGTATGCATCCCGAGTACAGTCCCATCCTTCTGTGGAGCAATTTATTATTGAGTTTTCCTCTTGCACTTTCTCCCTTTGTTTTGGTAGACACACACAAAAGTTTTCAATAACTTTGTAGCAATCAACAATTAATCAAATTGTAGCTTTTCACTACAACAGGAAAGCTGAGTAATAAAAAGTCCATGTAACTTTATGGGCACCAATAACCTCTGAATTAGGCAGGATGAAGTAGCGATAAGCCTAATCAGATTGCTTATTTCCAAGTATAAACAGTTTCCTGAGAGGATCTTGAGTCATATCTTCCTGGATCCGACATGGATGGTAGAAGGGAAGCAGGCAGGTGAGAAGGAAATGCAATTATGAGATTTATTTCTATGAAAGAAAATAAATGATGAAAGAATGAAGTTTTCTATGCCTTCTATAGTCTCAAAAACCTTTTGTCTAGCTATCTGGAAACCTTTTATTAAATTCAGCTGTCCCTCCCTCCTACCTGTGGGCAGCGCAGGCCTGATGTGTGTTTATGACATGTAAGGGGCAGTATTTGAAGAAAATCTGTTGTGTGATTGCCCATTGAGCTCTTGTTTGCTCTGTGTGTGGCCAGATCAACCTCTCATCAAAAGAGCCCTTGTCACAAATCCCAGTGATTTCAATCATGAGGTTATTTCCCTTATTTTAAATACAAGTGTAAACATAATTTGAAAAGGTTCTTCTAACCTTTTAGAAGTGGTATGAGGGCCGATGTGAGATAGAGTTGGACAATATTTGTATATAGAAAAAGAATATCGATTTGATTTTTTAAATTCTAAGACTTTTATTACAAAAGGCTGCTATAACCCATGGTAATTTTATTCCAATAACTCATGTAGTTATTCTCCCTTGATCTAATATGCTTCCCTGTTTTTCATAAAAGTCTAGATTAGCCTTGAAGGACATATTTATGAAAAATGTCTGATTGCTACCCATAAACATGTTTTGCTAAAAAATGATTTGAGTAACTCACTTCCCATGTTTATTTTTTCCCCTTAGACCATACAGGTCTATAATTTAAAACTCACCTTACTAGCGTTACTTCTTGAGTCAAGTCATACGAGAGAATGGCTCCAGGTGCGAGAATCATTAACTAAGGATATTAAAGCCATAAATAAGATCTTCCAGTATGTGTTTTACCAATGAAGAGTGTTTCGTATTGCCACCAATTAGCGCTAAGAAAATTAAACATCATTTACAAATAAGATTAAAGACATTTCTCCTTCCACAACCAATTAAGAAAATCAGAGGGAAATGTTTTGATTCATGCTCATCATATATATGTAAATATATCACATAATGGCTCATATTTAGCAAATATGAAATACCAAAATACAAATGAAAAATATTTTGGCATCTGTCCGGCCCTTGAGCTGGCTAGCACTAAGTGTGATCTGAAAGTGTTTGAGTCCTGCTGTTAAACATTTAATGACAGGAATAAATTAATTAGAGATTATTTTTATCAGAATCACAGTGAACTTTTAAAAACATAGTGAGGGAGGGGCCTGTCCTGGTCACTGCCATGCAACAAAAGATGAGAAGAAAACAACTATCAAATAGTGGATAAAATTGAAGACATAAAATCAAGAAGATTCAATCAAAGACATGTTCTTTGATCAGCAACAGAACAAGGATACAAACTCACAAGTTCTGAGCAGGAAGAAAGGAGCTTTAAACCTGCTGGCATCCATGTCAAGAATCCATGGGTAAGAGAGGTCAAAAAGAGCCCATGCTTTAGTATGGACCAGCACCATCTCATGATGCTATACAGGAGACTGGGGAAGAGCTAAAATAATATGCACATTCTCCCCGAGACTAAAGCACATGTGAAGTTGCATACCTGCAGAAAGAATACGAAAGCACACAGAGAAACCTAATTCAGTAACTGCATCTCCAGTATTCCATTGGATCTGAACTGGATCTTCAGCATCACCATGGCATGGTAACCCTAACCCACCAAGACAAGATTTATACTGACTTGAAAATGAACGAGATCAGGTGGAGACAACTACAAATGATGTGACAGGAATAAATTAGGCAGAGACAGAAAAACAACCCCTAATCAAGAGGATAATATAAATGAAAATTCCAAAGCAAATGATGGAATTAACACTGAGAAGGACAATAATAAGGCAGTGGGTTAGTATACACATCTTCCTCTGCAAGAAATGTATTCATACCCACCCTTGTGGCTCAGCTGGCAAAGAATCCGCCTGCAATGTGGGAGACCTCAGTTTGATCCCTGGGTTTGGAAGAGCGCTTGAAGAAGGAAAAGGCTACCCACTCTGGTATTCTGGCCTGGAGTCCTGTATAGCCCTGTATAGTCCATGGGGTCTCAAGAGTCAGACACGACTGAGTGACTTTCATATGGAGCATATGTGCAACTTTAATGGCTAGTTTATTAATTTGAGGGTGTGTGTATACGTTGTGTAATTTGAAAAAACATGAAACTATGGTAGCAAGCCAAAACATATGCCATACTAAATTGCAGTGATATTAAAATACACATTGTTAGCTTCAGAATCAGTGACATGTGATTCAATATGTAGTTTGCCAGAATTTCAAGATAATTTACCTGATTATGTAAGCAAATAACTGCTCATCAAGGGTATTAAGAATGCCCCATCATGTTACCATTTATAACTGGATACTAATGAGAGACAAGAAAACCCTACACAAAGAGTTAAGTGATTAAACTCAGTCTACAGTTTGCCAGCTAACTGAACTTAGGCAAGGTGGGTAGCCATCTCATTTTTTTTAATCTGTAAAATTGATCATGTTATATGAATACCTTAAAGATGAGGATATAAAAAAAAAAGAATGGATAAAATACTCCTGTCCCCTGCCTCAAATCTCACAAGAAGGAAAATAAGAAAGATGATGTAAATTCACATCAGTGCTTAAAAACAAGGAACGCATCATTGGTATACCAGAGATATTGACACATCCTGAGATGAGAAGCTAATAGGCTCATATTATGGGATAAGAAGGAGCAGAGAAACCACAAACTTGCACACATTCAAGAGAAAAGAGTTCTTCCAGAAATTCCAGGGATAACTAAAGCTCAGAAAAAGTCATGTCAAGAGCAGGACAAAGGCATTGGCCAATTATTAGAGGAAGTAATTAAAGAACAGGATTTAAAATAGTTGGACAGTCTTGTCATTCTCCTGCCAACCATGAAACAATGACATTTTCTCTCCATTTAAACACTAGAGAAATGTTTTCTTAAAAAAAAAAAGAAGAAGAAGAAGAAGGAAAGAAAGGATGGGGATAGCACAGCTGGGAGGGAGTCTAGAATTAGTGTTGTACTAGATTAAGGACCGGTGCTAAAGCTGAAGCTCCAATACTTCAGCCACCTGATGCCAAGAGCCGAATCATTAGAAAAGACCCTGATGCTGGGAAAGATTGAAGGCAGGAGGAGGAGGAGGGGATGACAGAGGATGAGATGGTTGGATGGACATGAGTTTGAGCAAGCTCTGGGAGATGGTGAAGGACAGAGAAGCCTGGCATGCTGCAGTCCATGGGATCACAAAGAGTCAGACACTACTTAGCAGCTGAACAGTTCAGTTCAGTTCAGTTCAGTCGCTCCGTCGTGTCCAACTCTTTGTGATCCCATGAACTGCAGCATGCCAGGCCTCCCTGTCCATCACCAACTGCCAGAGTCTACCCAAACCCATGTCCATTGAGTCAGTGATGCCATCCAGCCATCTCATCCTCTCAATGTTTCATGCCCTCAATGTTTCCCAGCATCAGGGTCTTTTCCAATGAGTCAGCTCTTCATATCAGGTGGCCAAAGTATTGGAGTTTCAGCTTCAGAATCAGTCCTTCCAGTGAACACCCAGGACTGATCTCCTTTAGGATGGACTGGTTGGATCTCCTTGCAATCCAAGGGACTCTCAAGAGTCTTCTCCAACACCATAGTTCAAAAGCATCAATTCTTCGGCGTTCAGCTTTCTTTATAGTCCAACTCTCAAATCCATACATGACTACTGGAAAAATCATAGCCTTGACTAGCAGCTGAACAACAACAACTAGATTAAGACCACTGCAGACCTTGGCAGCCACAGAAGGAAAGAAAAGTAGGAGGAGAGGAGCTGATGCCAGCATTCCAGCATTCTCTGAGTCCTGTGCTCTGAAATTGAAGTCTATATACAAGAGCTCTGCTGAGGATGCCCTGGGTAGAAGGCCCAGGTCACTTACTAGCAGGAAAAGAGAGCCTCATATCTAGAAGAGAATCTTGTCCTATACCTTCCCTCTTCTCTTGCCTAACTCCAACTACAAATCTTGCTGTTGTGTAGTCGCCCAGTTGTGTACAGCTCTTTGAGACTCCATGAACTGTAGTCCACAGGGCTCCTCTGTCCATGGGATTTCCCAGGCAAGAATACTGGAGTGGGTTGCTATTTCCTTCTTCATGGGCTCTTCCAGACCCAGGGATCAAACCCACGTCTCCTGCATTGGCAGGCAAGTTCTTTATCATGAGCCGCCATTGCAAGGTATTAAAAATAAAACCTAAAACCACTAACAGTCATCAAGATGAATCAAATACAAAGATAAAAATTTTAACCACAAATGATTAGAAATGAAAAGAAACTAACCACATGGGAGACACAAAAGTCAATTAAAAAAAAGATAATCTATCTCCTATGGGGAAAATTAATAAAACACTTGGAGAGAAATCCAAGAGATATACATAATAGCTGATTGACTATGTTGTTCAGCAGAAACTATCACCAACATTGAAAAGCAACTATAACCCAATTAAAGAAAAAAATTGAATAACGTTGTTCATGATATCTCCTTGAAATCTTTTACTATCTTTAAGATTTATACTCATGCCTCCTCTTTTTTTTTCTAATAATGATCAGTCTAGGTAAGGATTTATCAATTTTATTGTGGTATTCAAAGATTCAACTGTTGGTTTTGATGATTTGTCTCTGTTGTTTGTCATTTCTTGTCTTACTTACCTCTAGTCCTACCTTCATTCTTTCATTTGTCTTATTTATTTTAGGTAAATTTGCTTTGGAGTGGGGATTGATTAGCAAGGAACAAAGTGATAGAAAACTTCTATATCTTAGTGGTAGGGTAGATAAATAAGAATATATATTTGTCAAAACTCATCAAATTGTATACTTAAAATTTTTTCACACCACTATATGGATTTATATATCACAAAACTATAAACAAATGCAAACTCAAACTGGTGAGTCTGAGTTTTGTAGAAATACAATTAACAATTCTGAGACTGTTCCATATGTTCTAAACTTGAGCAAATCAGTATTTGTATTAAGGATAATGGGAGCAAGTTTCTTAGTTTTGGAGAAGAGAGTCACAAATATGGGAAATGGAAAATGGAGAAATGATGTGATGTTGTTTTGGACCTGTAAGTCTCTAACTTACTCTAAAATATTTCCCCCAAAATAATATATCATGCTTGTGTGTGTATTTCTGTGTGTGTGTCTAGGAAGAGAGAGAAGAGAGAGAATTAGAAAGCAAAGCAAGCAAAATATAAACAATTGGTAAGTAATACACAAGAGTTCCCTTTTCCTTTTCTTGCACCTTTTTCTAAAATTTTGATATCATACAAAGATGAACAATTATAAACCAAAAGAAAAATCTTTGCTGCACAAATGAATGTTGATTTATTTAATTTTGCAACTGAGAAGTGTTCTCTTATCTAGATAAAAGATGAATTTTTCCATGATAGAAAGGTAAAGAACAGAAGCTTTGGGCACATTCTCTGGGAAGAACATTGTTGAGATATGGTTGTTATTGAGAAACCTAAAATAGAAAGCCTTCACCTTTTAAAAAAGATTTGCTGAGTGAGGTAAAAAAGCAACCAGCAGTGGACACAGTGATGTCTGAAGCCACTTTAGGAATAATTTTTATAAACTTACTAGCAATTTTCCATGTTATAGACAAAAAATTATCTCTAATTTTCAGTCCTGAAAACAAATTGTCCTTTTTCTAAGAACTCTGTGACATGCTCATTCCCACCTTTTTCCTTTCCTAATTTTGGAACAAAGCAAGCTGTTATTAGGTTGTCTTTTTGCATTTATCAAATGAAAACCCCTGCTGAGGCTTTTCATGATAATTGAAATGAAAGAAATTTTGTATATTGTTTTCTTTTTTAATTTTCTTTCTTTCTTTTTTCTTTTTGGTGTGTGCATGTAAAGGTAAACATTTTAAATTGCCACGATATAATTTAATTCCTTTCAAGATCTGACAATGTCTTAATAACAACTTGATGAAGGAACTGTTTCAAGTTCCTGGCTCGGTTGAACTTTGCATCTAACTACTTATCTGTGTACTTTAACCCAAATTCTATCATGCTGCAAAATATATAGTACTTTGGTTCTGACCTGCTTGCAACATGTTGACATAACATCAGAAGAAAGGAATTTTCTATTTCCACCTCATGACTGACACTGGGACTCTTCAGAAGCCCCTTGTGCCTGACTGCCATCTCTGTAAGCTTGGGCACAGCATTATAATCAAACTTTTTTTAATTATATAGATTTCTGTTGGAGGAATAGACTTCTTGTTTCTAAAATATATATTAAAAATATGACTATGACTTCAGAAATTAGCCTATTTCATTTCTAATAGGCTGTGTTTGGGGTACTACCAGATGTTAGCATATTCTTAATTCAAATCATCAGGTACAATTACATCACCAGGAAGGGCTGTTGTGTTCTTCCTGTATTTGAGCTATTAATAAAATATGTTTTTAATTTTCAAAATTGCTTGGCTTTGGAATGGGCTGTTGCTCTGGGGGGCTGGAAATACAGGAAGGCAAGCAACATGTTTGGACCACTGAGGTTTTCTAAGACACATATCAAAATAAATGTTTATAGCTATTTTCCCTTTAATATTTGTCTCTGATGCAACACTGATTTAAACACTGATGATGGCCTTTTCCTTAAAGCACATATAACTGGTTAATGACTGAATACCACTTTAAATCATTGAAGGACAAAGAGGATACACGTGCACATGAGTGTGCTTGTGTGTGTGTGTGTGTGTGTTTGTACACACTGTAAAGACAGTCAAATTCTTTTCTACAATACAAAGCATTTCTACTCATGACTTGAAACCAGGGGAATGAACCCTATGGGAAGCATTTGCCCAACCTGTGCAGGAAAGTTTTGGCTGTGAAATAGCTGGGACATATGGAAATCATTTTCCTTACACAACACATGACTGAGATAAGTCACACCTAGGCAAAGGTTTCCACAGTCTTCAAGAGCTAGAATCGTTCAGAGTGAAGGCATGGCCCTACACTTCTGCTGCTTAAATGTTGGGGATATTATGGGCCAAAGAGAAAGAGGAACTTATTTTTTCAGCCTTAAAAGAGATACATTCTGACAGATTATTATTTAGTAAATTATTTTTAAGTGTACATATATTGTTATTATAGCATCATTTGATTTTACTGTCTTTTAATGGATGCGAAGGTTATATTCCCCACTAAGGAAATCAGAAGGCCAGTTTTACTGAAGTTATAGGTAAGAGGCAGTACTTCAAAAAACTGAATGGAAAAAAGCCTCTAAGACAAAGATGGCCAATAGCAGTGCCAATGAGAATCAGTTGTTGGTGGGAATTACCAAAAGCATGGACTGAGAAGGCATATGAAGCAGTATCCAGATTTCCCTCCAGAATTTAGGCAAATACTACATGGCTACAAGCTTAAGACTGTGTTCAATAGTAAATATAAGGTGGTCTAGTCACTAAGTCGTGTCTGACTCTTTGCTACCCCATGGACTGGAGCCTGCCAGGCTTCTCTGTCTATGGGATTTTCCAGGCAAGAATACTGGAGTAGTTTGCCATTTCATTAGACTGTGTCTATTTTCCATTGCCAGGAATGGGTAGACATGCGTGGATTGGCAGACAATCTGATTAAAGTAAGGATCAATGTCAGTTTGTCTACTGAAGAACAAATAAAGATAAGTGTCTGGATGGAAGACCAACCTGTCTCTGTGCCTAGACCTGCAGTTAGGAGGCCAGCACCCCTACCTTTCTCCAGAAGAGCTGAAAACTTCAACCTTCTTTGTAAAACACATAAGTATATAATATGTGAATTCGGGATACAGTTTCAATTTTTCTATTAATTTATTTTCAGTCCAGTTCTACAGCCAAAGTATCTTTACTTATAAAAAAAATAGAATAAAATAAGTTGGCACAACAAAAATAGATCTTAGTCACTCAAGAAAAGAGTCATCTCATCAAGGAAAGTTAAAAAAGTGTAAGTGAACCCAAGCAGCTTCTCTTCCTAGACTACAACTTTTGAGTTTGAGTTTATGAATCCTAGTAAGACAACTGGGGCTTCCCAGATGGTGCAAAGGTCAAGAATTTGTCTGCCAGTGCAGGAGACACAGGAGACACGGGTTCAGTCCCTGGGTTGGGAAGATTTCCTAGAGGAGGAAATGGGAATCCACTCCAGTATTTTTGCCAGGAAAATCCCTTGGACAGAGGAGCCTGGCAGCCTACTGTCCATGGGTTACAAAGAGTTGAATAGGACTAAGCGACTGAGCACAGTATGACAATTAATTAGCTTAGCTGATTAGAGTATGTGCTAATGAGGCTAATGGTAACCCACTCCAGCATTCTTGCCTAGAGAATCCTGTGGACAGAGGAGCCTGGTGGGCTGCTATCCATAGGGTTGCACAGACTCGGATATGACTAAAGTGACTTAGCATGCATGCATGCACTGGAGAAGGATATGGCAACCCACTCCAGTATTCTTGCCTGGAGAATCCCAGGTACAGAGGAGCCTGGTGGGCTGCTGTCTATGGGGTCGCACAGAGTTGGACACAACTGAAATAACTTAGCAGCAGCAGCAATGATACTAAACTCAGGGAGTTGTCCTCTAGGAGTCAGTAAGTGTTGAAAAGATATATAAGTAAATAAATAATTCCCATAGCCTTGACTTGGACCTTTAACTACAATCATTCTTTTCATAGAGGTCCATCCTTATTCCCAACTGAGACTGCATAGAGGCATGTAGATGGCTCAGAACCACCTTTAACCACTATAGGGTACAAAAGCACGCATGATCCACTGATGGTGGATACTCTTACAAGGAAGAAATTCCTATAACTTTTCTTTTAAGTCCAATCACCTGTGCTCTTCCCCTGCCAATTATATATTGCCTTTTTTTCTATATTAAAACTTAATTCAATAAGGACAATGAAATCTAGATGTAAGAGATCAGAGATAGCTTTCATTAAGCATCTGTCAGGCACTTTCAAATATCGTATATGGGTTATGTTATTTAATCCTCATATCTGCCTTTCTAGAGAATGTTTGTACATGTGCAAGCATATACTCTAACTCCAAAACTGTGTTTTCTGTATTCAATTTAGTTCAATCACTCAGTCAAGTCCAACTCTTTGCAACCCCATGGGCTGTAGCACACCAGGCTTCCCTGTCCTTCATCATCTCCCAGAGCTTACTCAAACTCATCTCCATAGAGTTGGTGATGCCATCCAGCCATCTCATCCTCTGTTGTCCCCTCCTCCTCCAAACTTCAATCTTTCCTAGCATCAGAGTCTTTTCCAATAAGTTAGCTCTTTGCATCAGGTGGCCAAAGTATTGGAGTTTCAGTTTCAGCATCAGTCCTTCCAATAAACACCCAGAACTGATCTCCTTTAGGATGGACTGGTTGGATCTCCTTCCAGTCTAAGGGACTCTCAAGAGTCTTCTCCAACACCACAGTTCAAAAGCGTCAATTCTCAGTGCTCAGCTTTCTTTATAGTCCAAATCTCAGATCCATACATGACTACTGGAAAAACCATAGCTTAAACTAGATGGACCTTTGTTGGCAGAGTAACGTCTCTGCTTTTTAATATGCTGTCTAGATTAGTCGTAACTTACTTCCAAGGAGCAAGCGTCTTTTAATTTCATGGCTGCAATCACCATCTGCAGTGATTTTGAAGCCCCCCAAAATAAAGTCTGTCACTGTTTCCCTTGTTTCCCCATCTATTTGCCATGAAGTGATGGGACCAGATGCTATGATTTTCATTTTCTGAATGCTGAGTTTTAAGCCAACTTTTTCAGTCTCCTCTTTCACTTTCATCAAGAGTCTCTTCAATTCTTCTTCACTTTCTGCCATAAGGGTGGTGTCATCTGCATATCTGAGGTTATTGATATTTCTACAGGCAGTCTTGATTCCAACTTGTGCTTCCTCAAGCCTGGAATTTCGCATGATGTACTCTGCATATAAGTTAAATAAGCAGGGTGATAATAGACAGCCTTGATATACTCCTTCCCCAATTTGGAACCAGTCTGTTGTTCCATGTCCAGTTCTAACTATTGCTTCTTGACCTGCATACAGATTTCTCAGGAGGCAGCTCAGGTCATCTGGTATTCCCATCTCTTCAAGAATTTTTCCACAGTTTATCGTGATCCACATAGTCAAAGTCTTTGGCATAGTCTATAAAGCAGAAATAGATGTTTTCCTGGATCTCTTTCACTTTTTTGATGATCTAACAGATATTGGCAATTTGATCTCTGGTTCCTTGACTTTTCTAAATCTAGCTTGAACATCTGGAAGTTCATGGTTCATGTACTGTTGAAGCCTGGCTTGGAGAATTTTGAGCTTTACTTTGCTAGAGTGTGAGATGAGTGCAATTATGTAGTAGCTTGAACATTTTTTGGCATTGCCTTTCTTTGGGATTGGAATGAAAACTGACCTTTTCCAGTCCTGTGGCCACTATTGAATTCTCCAAGTTTGCTGGCACATTGAGTGAAACACTTTAATGGCATCATCTTCTAGGATTTGAAATAGCTCAACTGGAATTTCATCACTTCCACTAACTTTATTTCTAGTGATGCTTCCTAAGGCTTGCTTGACTTCACATTCCAGGATATCTGGCTCTAGGTGAGTGATCACACCATCATGATTATCTGGGTCATGAAGATCTTTTTTGTACAGTTCTTCTGTGTATTCTTGCCACCTCTTCTTAATATCTTCTGCTTCTGTTAGGTCCATATAATTTCTGTCCTTTATGGTGCCCATCTTTGCATGAAATGTACCCTTGATATCTCTAATTTTCTTGAAGAGATCTCTAGTCTTTCCCATTCTATTGTTTTCCTCTATTTCTTTGTATTGATCGCTGAAGAAGGCTTTCTTATCTCTCCTTGCTATTCTTTGGAACCCTGAATTCAAATGTGTATAACTTTCCTTTTCTCCTTTGCCTTTCACTTATCTTCTTTTCTTAGCTATTTGTAAAGCCTCCTCATACAGCCATTTTGCCTTTTGGCATTTCTTCTTCTCGGGGATGGTCTTGATCACTGCCTCCTGTACAATGTCATGAACCTCCATCCATGGTTCATCAGGCACTCTGTCTATCAGATCTAATCCCTTGAATCAGTTTGTCACTTCCAATGTATAATCTTAAATGATTTGATTTAGGTCATACCTGAATGTTCTAGTGGCTTTCCCTACATTCTTCAATTTCAGTCTGAATTTGGCAATAAGGAGTTCATGATCTGAGCTACAGTCAGCTCCTGGTCTTATTTCTGCTGACTGTATAGTGCTTCTCCATTTTGGCTGTGAAGAATATAATCAATCTGATTTTGGTGTTGACCATCTGGTGATGTCCATGTGTAGAGTCTTCTCTTCTGTTGTTGGAAGAGGGTGTTTGCTACTACCTGTATGTTCTCTTGGCAAAACTCTGTTAGTCTTTGACCTGCTTCGTATAAAACGTAAAACTCCAAAGCCAAATTTGCCTGTTACTCCAGGTATCTCTTGACTTCCTACTTTTGCGTTCCAGTCCCCTATAATGAAAAGGACATCATTTTGGGGTGTTAGTTCTAGAAGGTCTTGTAGGTCTTCATAGAACCATTCAACTTCAGCTTCTTCAGCATTACTGGTTGGAGCATAGGCTTGGATTACTGTGATATTGAATGATTTGCCTTGAAAACGAACAGAGATCATTCTGTCATTTTTGAGATTGCATCAAAGTACTGCACTTCAGACTCTTTTGTTGACTATGATGGCTACTCCTCTTCTTCTAAGGCATTCTTGCCCACAGTAGTAAATATAATGGTCATCTGAGTTAAATTCACTCATCCCAGTCCATTTTAGTTCACTGATTCCTAAAATGTCAATGTTCATTCTTGAAATTCACCCATTCCAGTCCATTTTAGTTCACTGATTTCTAAAATGTCGATGTTCATTTTTGCCATCTCCTGTTTGACCACTTCCAATTTGCCTTGATTCATGGACCTAACATTCAAGGTTCCTATGCAATATTGCTCTTTAAAGCATCGGACTTTGCTTCTATCACCAGCCACATCCACAACTGGGTGCTGTTTCTGCTTTGGCTCCATCTCTTCATTCTTTCTGGAGTTATTTCTCCACTGATCTCAGTAGCATGTTGGATACCTACTGACCTGGAGAGTTCATCTTTCAGTGTCCTTTTTGCCTTTCATACTGCTCATAGGGTTCTCGAGGCAAGAATACTGCAGTGGTTTGCCATTCCCTCCTCCAGTGGACCACGTTTTGTCAGAACTCTCCACCAGGACCTCTCCATCTTGGGTGGCCCCACATGGCATGGCTCATAGTTTCATTGAGTTATACAAGGCTGTGGTCCATGTGATCAGTTTGGTTAGTTTTCTGTGATTGTGGCTTTCATTCTGTCTCCCTTCTGATGGATAAGGATAAGAGGCTTATGGAAGCTTCCTGATGGGAGAGACTGAGAGGCAAACTGGGTCTTGTTCTGATGGGCAGGGCCATGCTCAGTAAATCTTTAATCCAATTTTCTCTTGATGGGTGGGGCTGTGTTCTCTCCCTGCTGTTTGACCTGAGGCCAAACTGTGGTGGAGGTAATGAAGATAATGTCAACCTCCTTCAAAAGGATTTGGGTATTAGGGCCTGAGAAACTTGAGCCCCTCAACCCTTAACTACTACTTGGGTAATTTATGTGACTTATTCAGCTTCTCAAAATCCAATTTCCTTGTTAATAAGGAGGATATTGGGCTTCCCTTGTGGTTCTGATAGCAAAGAATCTGCCTGCAATTCAGGACACCCATGCTCAATTCCTGGGTTGGGAAGATCCCGTAGAGAAGGGAATAGATCCACTCTAGTATTCTTGCCTGGAGAATTCCATGGACAGAGTAACTTGGCAGGCTATAGTCCATGGGATCGCAAAGAGTCAGACATGACTGAGCAACTAACATTTTCACTTTTTTCAGTGAGGATATTAGTAGCACCTTCCTCATTGAGGAAATGTTAAATTTAAATGAAATAATATATACAAAGTATTTAGCACTGTGTCTGGGATATGGCAGTATTCAAGATTTAAGAGAAAAGGGAAACAGAGGAGAGAGAAAGGCAGAGAGAGAGATAAGAGAATCAAGTAAACCAATTACTTCAAGAGTATTTTCATATTTTTGTATTCTGAGATAATTTTAATTTAAAAAAATTGTGCATGTGTGTGTGTGTGTGTGTGGCTCAGTTGTGTCCAACTCTATGCGACCCCATGGACTATAGCCTGCCAGGTTCCTCAGTCCATAGAATTCTCCAGGCAAGAATACTGGAGTGGATTGCCATTTCTTTTTCTGGAGTGTCTTCCCCACCCAGGCATCGAACCTGGGTCTTCCTCATTGCAGGCAGATTCTTTGCTATCTGAGCCACCAGGGAAGCCCTTAATAAAAAATGGTGATGCCTAAAACAGGAGTTGGCCATCTATTTTCTGCACTGTGTCAGTTAGTAAAAATCTAGGTCTTTGGAGACAAAATGGTCTCTTTTACAACTACTCAACTCTGCCATTATAGTGAGAAAATAACCATAGACAATTCTACCTGATGCAAAGAGCTAACTCATTGGGAAAGACCCTGATGCTGTGAAAGATTGAAGGCAGGAGAAGGGAACAACAGCAGATGAGATGATTGGATGGCTTCACCAACTCAATGAGCATGAGTTTGAGCAAACTCCAGGAGATGGTGAAAGATAGGGAAGTCTGGTGTGCTGCAGTCCATGGGGTCACAAAAGAGTTGGACATGATTTAACAACTCAACAACAACAACAACAAAAATTCATGAATAAATGGACATGGTTGCACTTCAGTAAAGCTTTATGAAAAAAAAAAAAAAAATGTTGGAAGCCGGTTTTGTTCCACAGCCATAGTTTGCCAAAGTCTGCTCTAAAATTTGCAGGGGTTATTTGGTTCCATACTAATAACCTATTACAGTTAACTTTTCAAAGTGAAACTTTTAAATCCTAAATAATTTTTTAAATTTGGCATTAGTGTTAACAGTTTTCGATGGTTGTCTTTCAAAACTTCTTTGTTCTGCTCATAAAAAGATCAGCTAAATTTGGCCCTAATTACAATGTTGTTGGGAAAGAACAAGGAAGTAGGGAACAATAGATAAGTATAAAAGCATTTACTAGGGAGAAAGAATCTCAGCATGCATCCTCTTTCTTATTTCCCAGATTTTAGGAATTAATAAATCAACATGACGGAAATGTAGGATTTTTAAATCAGACATCTCAGAGTGCAATCAGGACTCATCTTCACCTTGGAAAAATTCAATGCTTGTTTAAAGGTTGTGGAAATCTATGGATCCTTCCTTACCTCCTGGATATTATTAGGTCTAAGCTCTAATACCTGTTCTCTGCAGAAGATTCTTAGTGCTGTTGGCAAGATTATAAATGGCTTTCAAATGATGACATAGACAGTGAGACTTAGAAAATGAAAAAGGGGAAAAAATGCCCCAAAATATTATTTGTATTCTCTTAACTCTGATTTATAGCCACTAATATCACTCTTATGTATATAATTTCTTTATACACAGTGGTTAATTTTCTAATACTTTTTTTTTCTGGCCTTGGTGAAAAAGTTTCTACTAAAGATAAGACATAGTCACTTGTTCAATAAATTCCAATCCCATTTAACTCAGCGGTGTGACCCAGGCTTATATTAGCTAGAAAAATGGGCGATACTTTACTGAAAGAGAGAAAACTGAGAAGTAAGAAGAAGATAAGGAAAATAGACAGGTTTTTGGTCAGCGTCTTCTACCTAAAGCACTTTATGTCTACAAGCTTGCTGACTGAAAAATCAGCAATCTTTATTTTGTTGTCATTTTCTGTTGCCATATAAATCTGGAACACTTATAGGGTGGAAGAATTTTGAAGAATTTTGGAATAATTTTGGCTACTTCTTCACTTAGCCTGCTTTAACAGAGCTGCAAGATTCACTAAAGGAAAGACTTCGTCATTTCCCCCTATAAATCCATTTCAGACATAGTCCCAAAACTCAGGTGCAGGTTTAATTGTGAACTATCTGCTCAGAATAGCATCACATTTGCATCACTAGAATGTTGGTTCCCTGACACAGATGATGAGAAATAAGTGAGAAAGATGCTAGCTCCTCTGTGTAGTTTCGTAACTACCTGGTAATGACCATCTACTTTCCTTCTTCACCTATAAGATTCTTCCCCTTCGCATGCATTTGAGAAGCACAAGGATGTTTCTCCCTACTTGTGACAACTTTAATTTCTTAGCATCCTTGGAAAATATGAATTTTAAATAATGCAATGCCAGTTGTAGAGCAAGAATGACTTAAAAAAATCTTGATGGGAACAATGTCTGGCAAGGTTATTCATTTGTTGTATCTAAATGCACACATACTGCCTGTCCAAATTCAAAAGCATAATACGGACCTTCCATTTAACAGAGTCCATAATGAAATCTAAGAGGAGTCCAGTTAATTAGTCCCCAACTGCAAAGGATCAACACAATTCAATTGCACTAAAAATCTGGTAAGTGTGACACATCGGACATGCACTTTTCATGTGTGTTGTAAATACTTGTGGCATTTTGAATGCCTTGGCAATTTTGTTCATAGATTATTTTATTTAGAACAATTAAATTGGTTTGGCATTGTTAATATATAACAAAGGAATATGCACGCACAAAGGAATTGGACTGCAGGTCTCTTCACCTCCGCCCCACAGCACTGGTTTGTGTGCATTCACAGGAAGGTGTCTCCACCCCCATTTGGCTGATCCGAACATGCTAGTATTGTTCCAAATTTTCAGCAATGTGGGTAGCAACTAAAACAGACCTAAGACTTGAAAGAAATTTGCCCATATCCAGTGGAAATTAGAATTCAGGACAATAAGAATCATGCCAATTACTATTGATACTATACTTCTTTGAAGCCATTATACCTAGTTGATTTCACTAGGATATTAATAAAAGCAAGACACATTGTTAAAAGCCAGTATGCCCAAACCAATAAATACATCTGTTTTGCTATCATGAGCATACCAAAATATGATGATTAACATTTATATTTGTTTTCTTTTTAAAGCCCACTTTGTATTTAATATCTTCTTTAGTTTATCCAAACCTTGGCGACAGACAGGGAAACCTGGCGTGCTGCAGTCCATGGGGTTGCAAAGAGTAGGACACGACTGAGCCACTGAACAACAACAGCAAACCTTGGCAACCTAATAGGCTGAACATTACTATTTCTTCTTCATTCATAAGCTTCCCTGTGGCTCAGCTGGTGAAGAATCCACTTCAATGCGAGATTCAATGCGAGAATACCCGGGCTCGATCCCTGGGTTGGGAAGATCCCCTGGAGAAGAGAAAGGCTACCCACTCCAGTATTCTGGCCTGGAGAATTCCATGAGCCGTATACTCCACGGGGGTTGCAAGGAGTTGTACAAGACTGAGTGACTTTCACTTTCACTTTAATCCATAAAGACACTATTTCCCAAGGTGGTTCATATCACCTCTGTTCAGTAAAGTGTATAGTCACAGGATTCATATTTGAATCATTAAAGATGATTCTAAATTTCTTTAGAATCTAGATTCTAAAATTCTAAAGATCTTCTAAATTTAATTTGGTGTTTTCAATGGAAACATCAATGTATTCTTCTTACCAGTGCTTAAAAGAGATGGAGTCCCAATATTTTACTGGCTCTTCTTGTTCTTCAAATAGTTTTTAATATTCAGCTAACATTATCACTGCACAGGCAAAAACAATATATGCAACTACATACACTGTTTCAAAGTTCAGTCCTCAGCATGGGAAAAGGGATTTCTTCATTTTTGAATATTTTTTGTCACTTTAAACTCTACGCCACCATGAGTTCTATGGAAACACACAAACAAGGGAAACCAAACAGGAAACCCTCTATTTTTTTTTATTATCAGCAGGAAATTTAGCTCAGGAAGTACAATAAAACCTTGGCCATTCAGATTCCTTAGGGAATGGATCCTTCCAGAAAGTCAAGCTTTGGAAACCCCTGAGGGTAAACTCCCTTAAGTCCTGGAACTGTGTTATTTAATTACTTTGAATTGAAACATTCTGAAAATGGATGAGGCATTCCCTGTGTGTTAAACTGAGTTGGTTATTTCTTAATTAGTCAAAAGCATTTTAACGCTTATCATTTACTTTAATACTACTTAAATGTCCTTAGATTCAACAGAGGAATGTAGAACACTTTGGCGATTAATTGAATCATTCCAGTTTCTATGTGTGTGTGTGTTTTAATTGTGTTTGCCTTTGAAAGATTTTCCGTCACCTTCTTTGCAATCAACTCTCTTTCATTCCTTAATAAACTCTCTTCCCTTTTAATTTGCAAAATTGAGGGTAGATGCTAAGCTGGTTAAAACTGTAGTAAAGTAGGAGCAAATAAGCCATAAGCAAAAACCTGAGAGTTCTTCTATGGATATCTAGAAGATGGCTTTACCTCACAAACTTACCTCATAACAAAATGACACAAAACAATAGTAAATGCACCTCTACAATCTGGATCCAATTAGTTTTCTTAACCGGGCAGATGCAGTCTAATAGAGAATGGTTTAGACAAATTTAAAAGTAGTAGTACGATAGACATGCATCTGAATTCAATGATAATTTGGGTCCTTAGGGATTTGGAAGGAAATACGCCCATATTCAAATTTCTCTTGGAGTCAAACCTACCATGACTTGTTACTTTGAAGCTACCAATTTAAATTTCATCAATTAATGCATTAATTCAAGAAACATCCACTAAACGATAACCATGTGTAGGCACTATCTTGTGTTCAAGGTACAGCTAACAGAGCCACACTGAGATGCCTATTTCTTATCAAATTTTAATTAGCTGGCTCTTATGTATTCAGTTATCTAGTCATGTCAGTATTCATTAAGTGCCTTCTATTTCCAGGGATTATGCTAGGTCTTGAGGAGTTAATATTGAGTCTGAACACACAATGATCCCCGGCTCTCATGTAACCAATGAATTCTTGGGAGAGTTAGATAATCAAAAAATCAACAAATATGTAAATACATGGGTTTCCATGTGGCAAAGTGTTAAAAAAAAAAAGCCACCTGCCGATGCAGGAGATGCAAGAGATGCAGGTTCAATCCCTGGAGTAGGAAATGGCAACTGACTCCAGTATTCTTGCCTGGAAAATTCCACGGACAGAGAAGCCTGGTGGGCTATAGTTCATGGGGTCACAAAGAATCAGACACGACTGAGCACACCACACACACACACGTAAAAACACACTGTACTCAGACAATGTACAAGAAGTCCTAGGCCTTCAGAGAGGATACAACTGGGGGCATTGAGCTGACAGAGAGCGCACCAAGGTTTCTGCAAGGAAATGAGGTCAAGGTAAAAGTAAATGAGTTAACCAGGTCAAGGAGAGGTCCCGAGCTGGTTGAAGAGTACCCCAGGTTGAAGGATCAGCTCATGTATGAGCTGGGTGTGGGGCACATATGAGGCAAAGTGAATAGATGTATTGCCTATGCTCAGAGACTGAGCAAGAGAATGGAACCATGTGGCACTCGAGAGGCTGACCAGATGATAAAGGGTCTTAGAAACTTTGTAGGTCTCATTAGATATTTTGCTTTAGCCCAGAGAATGAAAACCTATTGAAGCAACAATTTGTTTTCAATGAGCAACATCAATGTGCAACAGAAAAGAGTGGTTTCATACAGAAATCTAAATGAATTTCACATTTAATATGAAATACGGAAGAAGAAAACTTTAAATGCCTTCATGATCACTTTAAGCCATTAGTCTGTGCTCCATGGATATATTAATAAATGATATGAACTCTATGCTTATTTCAGTCAATACCAAGCAAGTCATTTCTGTTTCATGTTCTCTATGCTATTTCCTGTTCAGGAGAGCAGCAGCAGGTAATCTCCAGACGACAGTACAGGTCATAAGAAGGCCCTTCCTGATGAGAGCAGGAAGATACCAGGGACATTCCACTTTAACCGGAGGAGAAAGATGCCAAAAGAGCATCCCAGATTAGAGAACAAAATGGAGTTACCCCCAGAAGAAAGTGGGACTGATGGATTATCAGATGAATTGAATACTTGGAAACGTTACAGATAAGCACTTAATAGATGTATTGGAGTGCTTGGGGAAAAGATTGCAGTAGGTATATATAAAACTTAAGCAAAATAAAAAATTAAGTGATTTTGAACTTCAGGAAAAATAAAGGATTGTAGGAAAAAAGAAACGTGATCATAGGATACTTCTCGGCTCAATAGAAGCCACTTCATATAAATATGTACAATCAGATAAAAGGAAAGATTGAAAGTAGAGGAGGTATGTGTCTGTGTGGTATGAGATAATTAAATCTTCCCATTTATCTTTATAAATAGCTTATGTATAATACTGATAAAATCACTACAAGGATGTTATTTAAGAATATGGATTTAATTTCCAGAAGAAATTGAAAGAGCTCAGAATGATTATCTCAAAGAAATGGGACTATTAAATTTTGAAAGAAGAAGGGAACTACTGTTTTTGTTTATAAACCTTATGAGACAACTGGATATTTCAAGGTATATGTGAATATTGTATATTGATATATAGCTTTCATACAAGCAAAAGATCAGATTACTTAAATTTATCTGATCAGTGTGAACAAAAGTTTGGCTCACCAGTCAGACAAAATTTAAAACAAGTTAATATAAATCAACTTTGGAAGAATTTACTGATATTTTCAAGTGGCAACCCAATCCTGTATTCTTGCCTGGAAAACATGGGCAGAGGAATCTGGTGGGCTACAGTCCATGGGTCACAAAGAATCAGACATGACTGAGCAACTGAGCATGCACGCACTGATATTTTCAAAGGATCTTTCTTTATTTCCATTCAATTTTTTTTTTTTTTTTCCTAGAGCAGCTTAGGAATTGCCAATACTTCTCTTATGGTCATTTTCTGAGGTGTGAGTTTAAATGAAAAATATTTGTCTTGAAATTCTGCCAAGAGATAAGAAATATGAAAAAGAATCACATGGAGCTCCATTATTCTGAAACAGATACACAATGGTAAAATGTGATCCATCGAGTTCAGCTTCATGACTCAAATAGTCACAAAACTACCAACAACTTTTGAGCTTGGGAAACATTTTCAAAACCCAAATGGCATGACCTCTCTTATACTTTAGAAATTATCCACATCTCTGTCTTATTGATGTTTAAAGACCAGAAAATTAAATGGAAACAGCAGAGAAATACTACTAACTATGTCTGATTAGTCTTAAAGGGTCCATGAGTGCACAGGGTTATTTGAAAGGCTGTTTAAGACACTAATTCAAATTTATGAATTCTTTGGAGTAAAGGGCAGTACTCAAATCCTCATGATGTGTGGCTCGATGATAAAATTATCTACTGAGAGAAGCAGTCTGTGACAAAATGTACAATAATCAGTAGCTTTAAAATTTCATTTTTTCCCTGATCATTAAAAAAATCATTCTATTAACCCAAGTAATTGGGAAATTTTGATAGTAAAAAAATCAAGAAATACTCAGCATAAATTGCACTAAATATCATCAGTACCAAACTATGTCCTTCATTTCATTGTGTTCCCTGTGTAAGGACATGCTTTAATACCCACATGCTAATCTTCTCAAAGCTGGAGGAGTAAGGAGAAGTGTGACAGGCTTGGGGACAACCTCAATGCGTGAGTCAACTGCATGAGTTGCAGACAGCAATATCCACTCTGCTCACTTCAAGTAGAACAATGATTTATTGAGGGTGCAGGGGGCTTACAAAGTCTACTGGAAGCCAGAGAACCAGGTGTAAATGCCGTGCAGGAGACCTGCTGGAAGTTTTGGTGACATGAGTCAATATTGAAATGTGATTTAAAAAATTTCATCATATTCTGGGACTTCTTCTGAAAAAGCACTGCTGTCATCTCTTTATAGCCCTTTTATGGCTTCATGGGCACTGTGTTGGACTAGATATCCAAAACTCTACCACCACTGACCCCCAAGAATCAGATGAGCCTACCAGTCACTCACCAGAAGATGAGTCTGATGACTATCACCTCACTATGCTCAATTCTATAAATTGAAGTCTCATGTGGCTCATTGGCTGGCTGGAGCCTAAATCACACTATAGGCCTGGACCTGAGGCTCCAAGAAAGCTGGGAAGTGAAACTCACTTGCAAGGGGAGGTGGGATTTACAACATAGAAAAGTCTTCAAACTTGAGAAAAGAGATAAAAGATTCTGAGAAGCCAGAAAATATGACAAATATCTACTTTTAAATGTCACAATAAATATAATTGGTCCAATTCCCAGTCAATCAATGTATAAGGAGTTATCAGTAAATCACATTATAAAACAAGTTGTATAAGGAAATGTTCAGTCCTATATTTAAATGAGATACAATAATGCTAGTGAGATGGTCCAGAGCAATAGCATTCATGGGATACAAAATGGATTCTGTGGTGAGTGTTCTTTCATAGAGTTATCATGGAATATTGATGGTAACAAACAATGTTTACAAATAGTGAAACTAACAAACAAAAAGCACCAAAACTAATGTTTGCTAAATGTTTTCTATTTCTTGGGCATCATGCAGAATTATTTATTTAAATAAATAAATAGCTCATTTGTTTCATACAACAAAGGCATTAGGTTGACATTATAATTTTCCCATTTTACTGATGATGAAACTAGGGCTTAATGAAGTCAAGGAATTTACTGAGAGGAGGGTGGAGTTAAACTCTGAACATGGGCAATCTGAAAAACACTGGGATTCTAGGATTAGAAAATCTGAGATTTCACAGCAGCTAGTTCTATCACTAACAGAACTGTATCCTCAGAGTCTTGATTTATTGATTAGTAAAATGGGAATTGGAGCTCCTGTCCTGCCTTTTCTACATGGGTATTTTGGAAGTCAAATATGCAAAAGGACTCCATAAATTACAAAGTGCTGTTAGTATTAAGGTGTTATTGCAGATCTTTTTCAGATCTTGGTTACTGTTATTTATTTAATACTATGTCATAAGCATTTATTGTATTTGTTCTCTAGCTTCCATATCCCATCCTTCAGGTAAAAATTTCTCCCTGGAAGAACCTCATCCTACCCATTCTCTATCATGTATGTATGGAAATATCTTCATCCCCAGCTCCAGGAACAAGTACTGATTGGCTTCAATAAAAATTCCTATCTAATTCCAATGACTTCAGTGATTGGCTCAGAGAGGAGCATGCTATCTAATCAGAGCTCACCTGTTAATAGAAGTTATTTGTGGGCTTCAGGGAATGAATCTCAGATGAGATTTTTCTCTTTCTTTTGTTGTTGGTGTTCAGTCACTTAGTCATGTCCAACTCTTTGCAACCCCGTGGACTGCAGCATGCCAGGCTTCCCTGTCCTTCACCATTTCCTGGAGCTTTCTCAAACTCATGTCCATTGAGTTGATGATGCCATCCAACCATCTCATCCTCTGCCGTCCCCTTCTCCTACTACATTCAATCTTTCCTAGCATCAGGATCTTTTCTAATGAGTCAGCTCTTCTCTCAGGTGGCCAAAATATTGGAGTTTCAGCATTAGCATCAGTCCTTCCAATGAATATTCAGAACTGATTTCCTTTAGGATTGACTGCTTTGAACTCCTTGCTGTGCACAGGACTCTCAAGAGTCTTCTCCAACACCACAGCTCAAAAGCATCAGTTCTTCAATGCTCAGCTTTCCTTATGGTCCAACACTTACATCCATACACGACTACTGGAAAGCCATAGCTTTGACTAGACAGACCTTTGTTGGCAGAGTAATGTCTCTGCTTTTTAACATGCTGTCTAGGTTTTTCATAGCTTTCCTTCCAAGGCACAAGTGTCTTTTAATTTCATGGCTGCAGTTGCCATCTGCAGTGATTTTGGAGACCCCAAAAATAAAGTCTGCCACTATTTCCATTGTTTCCCCATTTAGTTGCCATGAAGTGATGGGACTGGATGCCATGATGTTCATTATTTGAATGTTGAGTTTTAAGCTAGTTTTTTCACTCTCCTCTTTCACTTTCACCAAGAGGCTCTTTAGTTCCTCTTCACTTTCTGCCATAAGGGTTGTGTTATCTGCATATTTGAGGTTATTAATATTTCTCCTGGCAATCTTGATTCCAATTTCTGCTTCATCCAGCCTGGTGTTTCACATGATGTACTCTGCATACAATTTAAATAATCAGGGTGACAACATACAGCCTTGATGTACTCCTTTCCCAATTTTTCTCTTTTTTTTAGCATAAATGAGTCTGAGGTCTGGAACATTTTGTTTCTATAAGAGGAGAGCTGGAGTCAGCAGGGGATCCATCGTATAGAGCTGAGAAAAGGGCCACTTATATGGATGGCAAGACAGAGAGGGAGAAACTAGGACTCCAAAGACACTGCCTAAATTTTGAATCCAGCAGAGCTGGAAGGCAGATCCTCCAATGGACATTTTAATTACACAGACCAGTACTTTTCTTTGTTGTTTCAACTAGTTTAAATTAAACTCCATGTTTACAACACAGTATTGCATGGGGTTTTGAAAATGATTTTTTAATCCTACCAAAAATGATTATCATTCAATTCCTTGTTACTTTTTCCCATTTAAAATATTCTAAATAAATTTTGAAACCACTCAACAATAGCAGTAACATAAATAACGTTCAAGGTTTTCACAAACGTGGGTGATTCCATGAACAAACAGTGCATTTCCCACTTTTGTCTACTAGATTCAAATTAAAAGAGTAGAGTTGGAAGGAATCTCTTAGCTCACATACTTCATTATACGGATGGAGAAGCTGAGATTCATAGTGAAGTGACTTGCCTAAAACCTAGCTAATTATTTGCAAAGCTAGGGCTAGAATCCAGGTATTCCGAGTTTTGTTGTTGTTGTTGCTTATTAATTTATAACAAAGCAACTGCCGGATCCTCTTTTGGTTGCCTTCAGATCAGAGCTTATGGCATAATCTTTTGAATCCCTTCAATGTTAAGAAATCTCTGTCCTTTGAGGGTGGATTTGATTTTTGGAAACAATCAAAAGTCATTTAGAGCCAAGTGCAGTAAATAGGTGGGTAATCAAACCAAGTAATTCATGTTTTGGTCCAAAAAGGGTGTAACACTGAAATAAGGAGGCTGATTTTTTTTTCATGTAATTCATAAATCAGCTTTGATGTCATCATATTAAAATTAAAATTCCTTTGACATTCATTTTGGAGTTATATCACTCATAATTTGATTCTGTCATGTTCTCCTGATTTTAAAGGAGACCCCGCTAGTATTTCTATATAATTAAAGTAACAGCAAGGATATGGAAATTTTTCTTGCTTCAGTAAATGGAACTGAGAGAGAGAATAAATAATGGAATTTAATTTAACAATAATTTGTTGAGTGCATATTGTTTATCAAGTACTACTGAAGACCTTGATAAAAAGAAAAGGCAAGAAATACATTTACTTTTAACTCCCTATTTTAATAATGAGAAATTGAGGCTCACAAAGGTTAAGTCAACTTTGTAAAGATTCTTGATTCCCAGGCTAGTGATCTTGGGATAGAACCAACATGTATTAACATTCCACCCCTGATATAATTAAATGCAAAATAAAAGCAGTCTCGAGCCAAACTAGGGAATAAATTGGCACCAAGAATTAACCATACACACTTATAAGCATGACCTAGAATATGTAAAGTCATAATTCCTGCTTAATTCCAGGGAATTAACTCCCTGAAATTAAATAGGAATACTGATATAGAACTGGAAAGATGAAGAAAGTGATATCTGAAAATGAAGCACAATGGAAATCAGAAAATCTGCAAAAAGGAATATGGCATCTTGAAAAGTTGATTAGAAGAAAAGATCAGTATTAGTATTAGCCCAGTATAGCTCCAAAGAGGAAGATTGTTCAACCAGAGTACAAAAGTATCTTTTCCCAGATGACTGTACTCCAAAAAGTGAGAAATGATTTCTCAATAGCTCATGATTTTGAGCCCTTGTTTATGATTCCACAGTCACTATGCAATTTAAAGTTTCCTTTGGTTTCACAGATTGGTTTCCAACTATAAAAGTCTCTGATAAATCCTCTTATTGCATAACTTCTCTAGACCCTGCCAAAGACTTGGTGTCTTACCAGACTGATTTCCCAAGGAGAAGGTTTACAGTGGATTAATGAGTTGGCAGTCTCTGTCTCAGCTTAATCAAACCTATGGATTTGATATTCATGCTCAGTTGAAAAGTCAAATGGATGTCCAAACCCAGGGACAGAAATGAGCACTTCAAAGCAGATTATCTGTTATATTTTCTCCAGTTATTGTGGACAAAATTACCATCAACCAGAATTATTATTTAGTGTATAAATATTTCCCTTGGCTTTGGATATTTTGCAAGAAAGGTAGAAATGAGTATGCCAATAAAGAAAAGACACATGATGACTACCATGTGTATAAGTGAGTCGCTCAGTCATGTCCAACTCTTTACGACCCCATGGACTGCAAACCACCAGGCTCCTCCGTCCGTAAGATTTTTCCAGGCAAGACTACTGGAGTGGGTTGACGTTTCCTCCTCCAGGGGATCTTCCTGACCCAGGGATCGAACCTGGGTCTCCCACATAGTAGGCAGACGCTTTTGGAGAATGGAAAGATGCATGGTTTTTCATAATTAACAAATACACATAGATGATACATCTGGGAATAGCAGGTGTCTGATGGTCAGATGGCTGTGTCATCTCCCTAGCTTTCCTCCTTCCTCCCAGTACATGTCAGGAAACTCACAAATGTATCATGGTTTGAAAAAAAAATCTCATGAATTATTAAATTAAATGATCCAGATTCTGAATGCATACCCCACAGGAGAAAGGAGTGAGTTTAGACATATGTAAGATTGATATTCAGCTGTCATATGCAAGTGGGAGTGTAGTGAAGCAAGAAGGTAGTTAGCTAATATTTTAAGATGACCCCTGACTATCCATACACTGTAAAAAGTTCCCTAAAGTGATTTTGACATGCTCTTTATGTAGGAGAGAATCCTAGAATAGAAGATTCTGACTTTGTATAGAAACAACAAATGGTGGTCTATTGGTAATGCGATACCTATCATGTAGTAGTCTATTTAAAGTCAGGCATGTTTGTTTTAAACGAATAACCAACATTTACAGACTCTGTGAACTTGGGATAACTTCATCACTGTGAGCCTGAGTTTTCTCATCTGCCAAATGGTTGCAATAATACATGTTACCGGATTTGTGAGTATTAGATGAGAATATACATCAGTTCTGTTCAGTTCAGTAGCTCAGTCATGTCCGACTCTTTGCAACCCCATGAATCGAAGCACACCAGGCTTCCCTGTCCATCACCAACCTATGGAGTCTACTCAAACTAATGTCCATTGAGTTGGTGATGCTATCCAGCCATCTCATCCTCTGTTATCCCCTTCTCCTCCTGCCCCCAACCCCTTCCAGCATCAGGGTCTTTTCCAATGAGTCAACTGTTCACATGAGGTGGCCAAAGTATTGGAGTTTCAGCTTCAGCATCAGTCCTTCCAATGAACACCCAGGACTGATCTCCTTTAGGATGGACTGGTTGGATCTCCTTGCAGTCCAAGGGACTCTCAAGAGTCTTCTCCAACACTACAGTTCAAAACCATCAATTTTTCGGTGCTCAACTTTCTTCACAGTCCAACTTTCACATCCGTACATGACCGCTGGAAAAACCATAGACTTGACTAGATAGACTTTTGTTGGCAAAGTAATGTCTGTTTTTTAATATGCTGTCTAGGTTGGTCATAACTTTCCTTCCACGGAGTAAACGTCTTTTAATTTCATGGCTGCAATCACCATATGAAGTAATTTTGGAGCCCCCCTCCCCCCCCAAAAAAAAAGTCTGACACTGCTTCCACTGTTTCCCCATCTATTTCCCATGAAGTGATGGGACCAGATGCCATGATCTTCGTTTTCTGAATGTTGAGCTTTAAACCAACTTTTTCACTCTCCTCTTTCACTTTCATCAAGAGGCTTTTTAGTTCTTCTTCACCTTCTGCCATAAGGGTGGTGTCATCTGCATATCTGAGGTTATTGATATTTCTCCTGGCAATCTTGATTCCAGCGTGTGCTTCTTCCAGCCCAGCATTCCTCATGATGTACTCCGCATATATGTTAAATAAGCAGGGTGAAAATATACACCCTTGATGTACTCCTTTTCCTATTTGGAACCAGTCTGTTGTTCCATGTCCAGTTCTAACTGTTGCTTCCTGACCTGCACATAGCGTTCTCAAGAAGCAGGTCAGGTGGTCTGGTATGCCCACCTCTTTCAGAATTTTCCACAGTTTATTGTGATCCACACAGTCAAAGGCTTTGGCATAGTCAACAAAGCAGAAATAGATGTTTTTCTGGAACTCTCTTGCTTTTCAATGTATGCCAGTGTATGTTGGCAATTTGATCTCTGGTTCCTCTGCCTTTTCTAAAACCAGCTTGAACATCTGAAGTTCACGGTTCACGTATTGCTGAAGCCTGGCTTGGAGAATTTTGAGCATTACTTTACTAGTGTGTAAGATGAGTGCAATTGTGCAGTAGTTCGAGCATTCTTTGGCATTGCCTTTCTTTGGGATTGGAATGAAAACTGACCTTTTCCAGTCCTGTGGCCACTGCTGAGTTTTCCAAATTTGCTGGCATATTGAGTGCAGCACTTTCACAACATCATCTTTTAGGATTTGAAATAGCTCAACTGGAATTCCATCACATCCACTAGCTTTGTTCATAGTGATGCTTTCTAAGGCCCACTTGACTTCACATTCCAGGATGTCTGGCTCTAGGTGAGTGATCACACCATAATGATTATCTGGGTCATGAAGATCTTTTTTGTACAGTTCTTCTGTGTATTCTTGCCACCTCTTAATATCTTCTGCTTCTGTTAGGTCCATACCATTTCTGTCCTTTATCGAACCCATCTTTGCATGAAATGTTCCCTTCGTATCTCTAATTTTCTTGAAAAGATCTCTAGTCTTTCCCATTCTGTTGCTTTCCTCTATTTCTTTGCATTGATCACTGAGGAAGGCTTTCTTATCTCTCCTTTGCAACTCTGCATTCAAATGGGAATATCTTTCCTTTTCTCCTTTACTTTTTGCTTCTCTTCTTTTCACAGCTATTTGTAAGGCCTCCTCAGACAACCATTTTACCTTTTTGCATTTCTTTTCCATGGGGATGGTCTTGATCCCTGTCTCCTGAACAATGTCATGAACCTCCGTCCATGGTTCATCAGGCACTCTGTCTATCAGAGCTAGTCCCTTAAATCTATTTCTCATTTCCACTGTATAGTCATAAGGGATTTGATTTAGGTCATACCTGAATGGTCTAGTGGCTTTCCCTACTTTCTTCAATTCCAGTCTGTATTTGGCAATAAGGAGTTCATGATCTGAGTCACAGTCAGCTCCCGATCTTGTTTTTGCTGACTGTATAGAGCTTCTCCATCTTTGGCTGCAAATAATATAATCAATTTGATTTTGGTGTTGACCATGTGGTGATGTCCATGAGTAGAGTCTTCTCTTGTGTTGTTGGAAGAGGGTGTTTGCTATGACCAGTGTGTTCTCTTGGCAAAACTCTATTAGCCTTTGCCCTGCTTCATTCCGTACTCCAAGGCCAAATTTGCCTGTTACTCCAGGTGTTTCTTGACTTCCTACTTTTGCATTCCAGTTCCCTATAATGAAAAGGACATCTTTTTTGGGTGTTAGTTCTAAAAGGTCCTGTAGGTCTTGATATAACCATTCAAGTTCAGCTTCTTCAGCATAGACTTGGATTACTGTGATACAGAATGGCTTGCCTTGGAAACGAACAGAGAACATTCTGTCGTTTTTGAGATTGTATCCAAGTACTGCATTTTGGACTCTTTTGTTGACCATGATGGCTACTCCATTTCTTCTAAGGGATTCCTGCCCACAGTAGTAGATATAATGGTCATCTGAGTTAAATTCACCCATTCCAGTCCGTTTTAGTTCTCTGATTCCTAGAATGTTGACATTCACTCCTGCCGTCTCCTGTTTGACCACTTCCAATTTGCCTTGATTCCTGGACTTAACATCCCAGGTTCCTATGCAGTATTGCTCTTTACAGCATCAGACCTTGCTTCTATCACTAAAATAGGGATACTTACTAGTAAGGAGAAAATATCATCCATAACCTCTTCAGTGATTAAAATATGTGTATATAGAATCAGCAGGAATGTTTGGAAGTTAAGATAACAGAGAGGAGATAAAATTGAGCTCCTGGTGTAATAATTTCTTTACCTGCTTACATATTTAAGCGTCAGCATCCAAATATTCCATCAGGCAGATTTTGTTTCTCTTGTGTGTCATGCTTGGCATAACAAAGCTTAAAAATCTCTCAATGCCTTCCTTTACTCCAGTATGGGAAGGGGGTGTTGGAATGCTGGGTGGAGTTACATAAAGTCATCATCCATTGACTAAAAGGAAATTATCTTTGTTTAATAACAACAACAAAACTAATGACACATTAGAGTTACGTGAGCATCTTCTGTGTGAAAGTGTTACCTGTAAGATACACACAGCACAAAAGTCTTCCCCTTAACTTTAGAACTAAAGTCTATAAGAATTGAAATCAAATAAGACCATCAGCTAAATTCATACACAGAAAATTTGCTGATTATTTTATTAGTTTCACGCGAAGGCACTCCCTCTCTAAGGAAAATGGTAAAATTTTTGAAAATACATTATTCCAACTTCTGTTGTCTTTTAAAATGTAATTTGAGACAAGATAATACAATTTTTATTTATCTTTAATATAACTTCTTAGTTTTTCTGACACCATTAAAGATTTCCAATGCCAATTTTTATCTCAGAGAAAGTATGTTCAAGAAGAGTGATAACTGTTGGTTTCATTTTATGAGACTATATCATGATGTCAAATGGTACAAGAAGAGCACATAAATATAACTCTGCAGTTAAGTTATATTTATTTGCATCAGTCAGGATCCCATTAGGAAAACCTGAAATCAATCTAGATACTTAAAGCACATGGAATATATCATTGATAATTGGTAACACAGGTGATTAAAAAAATTTTTTTTTTTTTAAAGGCCAAAGAGGGGACTGTGAAGTCACTGAAAGATTAGCGTTAACAGGAAGCCAATTCAGTCTGGCCAGAGAGATCGAAGTCATAACACTCTTGCTTTTTCCTTTTCCCCACCCTTTATAATACAACCAGTTTTTCTCAATGGCCACATGTGCTCAGAAGCCAGAGGTCATTAAAGAATGGAAAATGTTTCCTGCAATGCACAGAGCAGAAACAGAAGGAGCAGAGCAGATAGCAAACAGGCAAAGAATTAAAGTTCAATTATGAACATGGACACAAAAATCTTCAATGTAAGAAGTGTATCCAGCAGTATATTTTAAAACATCATAATCAAATAACTTGATTAAGGTGTGCTACATTTATTCAACATCATAAATCCAATTTAATAAAATAAAAATTAAGAGAGTAAAAGTGGAAAACCTTAAATGCCAAAAAATCATTTGATAAAATTCCTAAAAAACTAAGAATAGAAAGAATGGTTTCATCTGCTAAATGGCACCAAATAGATACCTACAACTAGCATAATTAATGATGTTATTTTCAAAGGATTTCCATTAAATCAAGAGCACTATATGGATGTTTTCTACTTCCTATTAATTTAAAATTATAATGGAAATTTTAATCACTTAAAAAAATAAAGAAGTATATGATTAGACAGTTATCCTATTTATACAGTAAAACCTAGAGATATTATAGATAAACTCATAAGAAACAACTAGTAAGAAAGTTTAACACATTTGCAGAATACAAGATAAATATCAAAATTTTTAAACTCCTTATACACTAGCAATAACTAATCAGAAAGCATAATTGCACTGAATAAAAGGAGATATTTATATTAGCCATGACAACTAAAAAAATACCTACGAAAATGTTAACAAAATTATAGAGGAATTTTATGTAGACAATTTTAAAAGTTGTCATAAAATGAGAATTTAATAAATACTTGTGTGCATATACCATTTCCATGGAAGAAAAAAACTTGATAAGGTGTCAATTCTCCACCACACTCAATGCGATTGCAGAAAAATTCCAGTATGAGTCTTCATGGTATTAATGAAAAGATTCTAAGATATACATGAAGATACAACTGAACAAGAACACTCAAGACAATGCAGAAGATGGCCCATTCAATTCAGTTCAGAACTTGCCCTATAAAGTACTAAATCTTACTATGCATAGTAATTAAGACTGCATGGCATTGGCACAGTGATAGTCAAATAGATCAGTAGGTCCTTAAGTATACTTCATAAATATGAACAAAATTGCTAAATTGAGAATAAAGAATGGACTAGTCAGTAAATGTTGTTGGCACAACTGGCTTCCATATGGAAGGAAATATAATTATAACCCTACTTCACACCATGCATGAAATTAAACTCCAGATGGATTTAAAAACAAACAATGAAAAAGTAAAATTTAAGTTATTAAAAGAAACTATAGGATAAGATCTTAAGTTTTTACAACATAAGCATAAAGGATTTTCCCAGTTTATTTTATCCGGGTCTCTGGTCAAATGTCACTTCCTGGTCAAGTTTTTCATAAAGAATCTATAATAAAGAACCCTATTTATTATCCAGTATTATCTCATTGTATTTTATATAATTTAATAAACATTGATATCAAGCTTACTATGTGGTAGGCATTTTATATCATATAAAATATATGATACATATTTATCATTATATATTTATTACTTATTTTATTATAATATAAATATGAATATATAATATGGCATTGTATAATATGTATTTGATCACATTGTATTTTATAATAACATATATTATTTAAATATTTAATATGTTATTATTATATAATTATATATACCATGTTTATCATATAAACTGCATACATATATGTGTATAATGTATATTATCTATAACATATTATAGTATAATTAAATTATGCACTTAATTCTTCAAAACAATCCTATCAACCTAACATTATTTTTCTCATTTTATGAGTGAGGAAAATGAGGCACACACATGTTAAAATTATTGCCCTCAGCTAGTAAGTGGCAGAGCCAGCATGTAAACCCAGGTAATCTAAAGCCTGTTCCCTTAGCTCTGTTGCTAAGCTACCTTCTACTATTTTATTTTTCTTTATAACAGCTTTCATTACTTGTGTATTTTCTATTTTTCCTACTACATTTTTTAGCTAGCATATTCTCCAGTGTCTGAAAGAGTGCCTGGAATATAAACAGGTGTTCATAAATATATTTGAATGCATACTTTAAAAAGAGAGAGAGATTTTCTTTAAAAGTCATCAAAACTAGAACTCATAAAAAAAGTGATAATCCTAACTCCATGAAAATGTAAAACATCTTTATTAGTAGCTATACCATGAGTAAAGTTTAAATGTAAGCAATAGAATGAGAGAAGATATTTGCAATGCAAATAACTAGAAATCAAGAAATATATGAAACATTCCTACAAATCAATAAGAAGACAAACATCCAATAGAAAAATGAAAAAAAATTATGAACAGGCAATTCACAGGAGAGATAAAACAAATAGTCTGTAAATAAACATTTGTTCAACCCCACTAGTAATTAGGGAATTGCAAATAAAAACAGCAATCAGACAATATTCTCCACATTTGAACATTGAAAACTGAAATAACTGAGAATACCAAATACTGGTTAGGATGCAAAAAAATGGGAAGTTGCAAAACTCTTTGTTGGAAGTATAGTTGCTACAAATATATTGAAGAATCATTTAGCAATATCTAGTAAAGTTGAAGATGGGCATACCTAAGATCCCAAATATACCTTAATACAAATGCACAAAAACACGTGTTATTCAGATTTATTCTACATTATTTATACAGTCGAAAATTAAAAACAACAATTCCATCAATAGATGAAGATATAAAAAAATAAGGCCATGACCAGTCATCAGAATACTACACAGTAGTTAAAATGAATATGCGAGTCTATGGAGGAGAAAACCCCTAAAAAACTGATTCTTTCATAAATGACACCAATAAACTCTGAGAAAGACACACAAACAACTACCAGACGGCTCTAGTGAATTAATGAAAGCAAGGAGACTTTGGAAGGCAGTGAAAACTTAAAGAAACAATCATAGAATGAATTCTCTGTCTTTTGAGGGCACTGTTCTGAAAGCAGTGGTCATGGTGGCATGCGTGTGTGCTGAGATGTGTGGCAGCAGCTAAAATTTTGGTTGGGACAAGCATGAAAGAAGTCAGTTACAACCAGAGTTGCCAGAGAGCAAGAAAGTGTCTCAGAAATGAAAGAGCTAGGGAAGGGGCCACCTAGATCGTGTATAAACAGCCTATCTAGGCTGACCCCTGAACTAAGCTGACACAGACAAACTGAAAGCATTAGAAACTAGGATTTAAAATTTTCACTAAGCTCAAACATGACATCCTAAAATTTGTGCCTAATCAAGTTCATTGGCTTCTAAAACAAGAACATCAATACTTCTTTTGGAGCAACATGACAGAACCCAGAGTTAACAGTGCAGCTTTCTCAATATACCAAAATATTCATAGCATCTATATTAAAAAAAAAAGAAAAGTGTGAATTATTTCCAAGAAAAGATGATCAACAAATATCAACACTAAGATGACAAAAATATTGAAACTAACAAAGATTTTAATGCACTAATTGTAATAGTGATCAGTAAAATGCTTTTTAACAGTGGTGTTGGAAAAGACTCTTGAGAGTCCCTTGGACTGCAAGGAGATCCAGCCAGTCCATCCTAAAGGAAATTAGTCCTGAATATTTGGAAGCACTAATGCTGAAGCTGAAACTCCAATACTTTGGCCACCAGATGCAAAGAACTGACTCATTGGAAAAGACCCCAGTGTTGGAAAAGAGTGAAGGCAGGAGGAGAAGAGGATGACAGAGGATGAGATGGTTGGATGGCATCAACGACTCGATGGACATGAGTTTGAGGAAACTCCAGGAGTTGGTGATGGACAGGGAAGCTTGATGTGCTGCAGTTCATGGGGTCGCAAAGAGTTGGACACAACTGACCGACTGAACTGAACTGAAGATGATAAAAATAAACTCGAAGTGAGTTAAAACATAGGAAGTCAGCAAACAAAATTTGAAAACGTACTTAGACTATAATATCTAAAGTTTAAAAATTATTGAATAGGCATTGAAAAAATAGAGATGACAGAAGTGTCAATTAACTTGAATGTATAATCTTGAAAATAATTTAAAAACAGAAGAAAAAAGAGGTGAAATTGAAAGAAACAAAAAACCTCAGGATCTGAGACTATTGAGAAAAGGTTAATATGCAGGTAAATAGAGTCCCAGTAGAGAAAGAAAGGCTGGAACAAAAATAAATAAATAAATAGCAATTTGGTAGTTCTTAAGATATTAGATTTTAAAATCTTAAAATATGTCCAATCAATGACATGAATGTCCCCAGCAGTTTAGTTCATGACAGCCAAAAACTGGAAACAACCTAGATGTCTTTAACAGGAGAGTATTTAAATAAAAGATGCTATGTCCATGAGTTGGAATACCACTCATCAGTAAGAAGGAAAAACCTACTGATACATGCAAAATGAATTTTAAATCAATTTCCTGAGAGAAAGGAGCCAGGCACTGGGAAATGACATAGAGTATGATTTAATTTATATAAAATGCAACTTATGCTATAGTGACAAGAAGCAAATCAGTGGTTGCCTTGGTCTAGGGACAAAAGGAAAAAAGGAAAAAGGCATGGGGATCTTTTGCTGTGATGAAATGTTTTATCTTGATTTTGCTGGTGGATTTATGAATGTGTACAATGAATCGTCCACTTTAAATGGATACTGCTTATTATGCATAAATGTAAACATGAAATAGATAAGAAAAACTAAAATGGATGAATGAGATATATACACATTACTATACTCAGTGAATATTTGCCATGGCATGTATGTGTTCAGTCATGTCCAACACATTGTGACCCCATGGACTATAGCCCTACAGGTTCCGCTGTCTATGGAATTTTACAGGCAAGAACACTGGAGTGGGTTGTCATTTCTTTCTCCAGGGGACATTCCTGACCCAGGCATCAAACCTGAGTCTCCTATATCTTCTGCATTGCAGGCAGATTTTTTACCTGCTGAGCTATTTATAGTGCATATTTATATGGTTGCTGCTGCTGCTGCTAAGTCACTTCAGTCGTGTCCGACTCTGTGCGACCCCATAGACGGCAGCCCACCAGGCTCCCCCGTCCCTGGGAATCTCCAGGCAAGAACCCTGGAGTGGGTTGCCATTTCCTTCTCCAATGCATGAAAGTGAAAAGTGAAAGTGAAGTTGCTCAGTCATGTCCGACTCCTAGCGACCCGATGAACTGCAGCCTACCAGGCTCCTCCATCCATGGGATTTTCCAGGCGAGAGGACTGGAGTCGGGTGCCATTGCTTTCTCCATTTATATGGTGAGTGAAAGTGAAGTTGCTCAGTCGTGTCCGATTCTTTGCGATCCCATGGACTGTAGCCTACCAGGCTCCTCTGTCCATGGAATTTTCCAGGCAACGGTACTGGAGTGGGTTGCCATTTCCTTCTCCAGAGTATCTTCTCGACCCAGGGATCGAACCCAGGTCTCACACATTGCAGGCAGTTTACCGTCTGAGCCACCAGGTAAGCCCCTTTATGTGGTACTTAATATCTAAATGAAAAAATTAACCTAAAGAAGTTGCTACATATCTGGAGTATGATGCCATCTATACAGAGTTGAAAAATGGACAAAAATATCACTACATATAATAGGTAGGTTATATATATTACATATACAGGAACATATATATTGGATAAAACTGTATATGTGTTATAATATGGTTTATGAATGAATATTCATTCAACAAATATTTGACTACAAATATTGCAGTTGCCATCAAGATATACCAAGGGTCAAAGTCTGTAGCTGCTGTCCTTCAGAAGTTTATGTGCTGTTACATGGGAACTTTACAGAGTAATCTTCGTGACAGAGATTGTCTCTATGGAGGGAGGGAGGAAGAGAGAAGGATGGGAGTGGGAAAAGTGACATGAGAGCCTTGAATTTGATAACAATATTTCTTTTTTTAAACCTTTATAACAATAATTTTAAATCTGCAGCATTTAGAATAGGGTTAATATTTGTGCATTTTGAGTAGTAAATAGATAGATGTTTATTATATTTGCTCCTTTGCAGTGTTCTGTATTTATTTTTAACATAAAATCAAATGTGATAGAAATGCATTAAATCTAAGGACCTGAGAAATTAAATTAGAAATCTAGATTTAGTTTGATTGAAAGATAAATAAAGCTAAATATACACCTCCATTAAAACTTCATTATTCTCTTGGCTTTCATAGAGATAGAGAAAGACCACATAATATGAGAAATATTAAGGGAAATGTGTCTTTTATTATTTTCAAAAAGCACAGATGTCTGGGAAAATTCAAAAGGACAGACACCAAAATATTAAGAGGATAATTCTATATTGGCACTTAGGGAACTCTTATTTTCCTTTTATTAACATGCTTATATATATTTTCTATTTTTAATGATGTGAACATCTATTACTTAAAAAGAGGTTTTAGGAATACTACTACTAATATCGGTTTAAGTATACACTGTGGTTATCTACTACCTGAAAAATGACAGCATATACATTTATTTTTTATTGGAGTATAATTGCTTTACAATTGGTATTTGTTTCTGCCATACAACAAAGTGAATCAGCTGTGTGTATACATATATCGCCTTCTTCTTGAGTCTCCCACCCACCCAACCCCCTTTCCACCCGTCTAGGTCAGCACAGAACACGGAGATGGGTTCCTATGTTACACAGTAGGTTCTCACTAGCTATCTCCTTTACACATTGTAGTGTATAGTATGTTTAAATGTTGTGTGTAAAACTCACCCCTCTCTACTTACATACAAAAACACAAAAGCTGGCACCAAACATTACAGCATAGATAAATAATTGCTATAGATCTGAACATTATAAACAAATAAGAATTACTTATTATATATTTATACATATGACTTTCATTAATGAAAAATCATTGCTTTCATGTTTTTCTAATACATTTATCATCCATCTTGAGTATCCCAAAATGGGCTCAGTACCTCAAAAAATCCCAAAGTATCCCCCAAAATATGAATATATTTTTCATACTCATATGAAAAAATATGAACATATTTTGCATTTCTTGAAAACAAAATCCATTCCTCTATGTCATAAATGTCTGACTCTTAATAGATGCACTATTAAAATACTAAAATATAATCCCAAAGCAAAATGCACAATCATGCTAATTTTTGACCCAAGCATTGAATACCTTCCTTTTATATTATTACTATTACTGAAAATTATGCATAAGCAAAAATTTGAAGAAATTGATCAAACTAGACACTAAATTTTTATTGAGTGGCACTTACAGGTGTTCTTTTATTCTCTACTCTTCTAGTTTCTAAATTCTATCTAATATGATTACATTGCTTCAATAGTAGAAAAATATAAAGATATTATATATAAGTAAATAGAAAAAGAATCAGAAAAGTTCACAGCAAACCGTGAATGATGGTTACCTTTATTGAGAGAAATGAGATGGGGAGAGAGGTATGCATATGGTGATTTTGTTTTCTATATAATTTTATATTATTTAAGTTTGTTATGCAGAACATTTATTCATGCATTATTTATGTATTTTAAATGAATTAATTAAATTTTAAAATGTATTATTTACTTTGTATTTAAAGAAAATGAGTCTTCCTTGATTGTAGAATGCTTTGTCAATTTCATACAGAACAGAACCCGTATGTATCGGCTCCGGTTTCTGCATTTTATTAAAGACAGACTGGGGAAAGCTTGCAACTTGTCCCAAGTAGCCAAGAATGCTGAGGCCAGGTTTGGGCTGAAATTCAATTCTGCCTAAGCCAAGACTGGAGCATTTCTATTTGTCTTTTAAAATTGTCTTCCTGAGTTAATGTGCATTTGCATTTAAAATCTTTGATTTCTTTCTACCTTGAAGTCCATTAATACTCTTCAGATGTAAGTTTGGGAGTAGAGGGAAACATCTTCATTGGGAATATACCCGAGTACGTCGATTTTTATTTTCTCCTTTTTGGAGAGAAGGTGACACCAGCTGGATTATTCTTTGCATATAAATCATAGTTTATCATAAGGTAACAGATACATATCTCGGTGTGAAGGAGGCAGCTTATTGCTTGCCATCCGTCTCCCCCCAGATCCAAAAGGAGCCCAGCCAGGATCGCTGTCCCCAAGAGCAAACAGCATTTGTTTGTTTTCAAAATAGTCATTTTCCTGCACAAATCCAAGCCCCCTGAAGTCATCTATTCTTTCTTCTTTTAAGAGCTCCCCAAGTATCTTGCTCAATCTCCATTCTTCTTACCTTCAATGGGAGCAAAAGATACATCTTACTTGGGCTACTTTTCCTTTGAGAATATCCACTGTCCCTTTAGTTTGGGGCATATGAACATTATTTCAACCAAATCATAAGAGGAAAGATTTGAAGAGTAGCAGAAATTTCTACTTTTCTCCCTTTAAAGAAAGAATCAAGCTTGCATTTCATCAACTTCAATCTCAAACATTGGAATTTTTGTATCTTCACTTTTCGGGTACTTGTTTCACTTTTGTCTCTAAATGTTTTGACTCTTGCCTGGGTGAAATGACTAATATTAAATATATACACGTACACACACATATAGATTCATATCTGCTCATAGGAAGTTTACAATGTCTCAATCAATTTCCCTTGAAAGCATTCCTCATCCCCTTTGTGCAATCACCCTCCCTAACACAATCCCACTTGTGAGACTGCTGCCCCACATGTTTGACAGGTGACAGGCTTTCCTGTTATTTTCCTGTTGGTTTCTTCTCTCCGTATTCTCTTTGTTCCTTCATTTTTTCTTCCTTGTCTCTCTGCCTACAGCTGCCACTTGTAAATCTTCTCCACCCTTTCCTTCTTTACCCATGTCCTTTTGTGGCTGCCTGATTATCTGATACTGATAGATTCTCCACCTGCTCTGTTTAAACTTGTTTCTGGTCTGGGGCAGGTAAGAGTGCCTCCCCCTCCTTATCCCCTTGCTATTGTCTCCTGCCCCAGGGCGAATGCTTGTCTTCTTTGCAAAGGTTGCACCATCCCCTCTTCTCACAATGGCTACCTTTGTGTTCAGAACCCAAGCACCTGAAACATCAGAGCAGGCTGCATACCACGCTAATTCTGCCTGTGTGGATTACAGTATTAGAATGATCCTGCGGCGGTGCCCTGTGACCTCCACAGTCAAGGTTCTCTTCTGAAGCATAGCATTCAGTGGTATCAGAATAGCCCTGCTTGGGAACAGGACATCAGAGGAATCCATATCATTTCTTTCTGGAGCTCTACAATCTCTGATTCACATCTGAACCCTCAGGGAGGGCCACAGAGCTACTCCTTAAATACATACACAAAAGCAATGATAATTAGGGTTTCCACTCTGTAATTTCAGTGTAGGCTGGAATTGGTTCATATCAGAGCCAGCTGGTAAATTTTCAGAACTTTTATGAGTCAGTTGACATCAGCTTGGCAGCTTGAAATTGGTCATGGGGGGAATATTTATGCCGCCAAACCTACAAATTTCACAAATCATCTTCCCCACCCCACCCCCTTTGAGGCCCAATTGTTAAATATTCACCAGCATGCCAAGGGGAGGACTCTGATAAAAATTTTTAAAAGGATGAAATCTTCATTTGCAGCAACATGAATGTGTTTGGAGGGCTAAGTGAAATAAGTCAGACTGAGAAAGACACTGTATGATATCACTTATATGTGGAATCTAAAAAAAAATGCAACAAACTAGTGAACAAACCAAAAAAGAAGCAGGTTCACATATATATGGAGAAGAAACTCATGGTTACCTGTGGGGAGAGGGGAGTGGGAGGGGCAGCGTATGGGGTGGGAGGGCAAAGGGTGTTACCATGTGATTATATGAAATCAAGTGTGTGGAACTTTTGAAAGTTGTAAAGCATTGTAAAACTTAAAGAACCTTTCATTCAACAAAAAATAAGTGGAAAAAATTATTCAAATGTGACAATTTAGCTTTATAAAAATTCTTCGAATCTCATACCTAAAATTTTGCAGGACTTTGAAAGGCACTTGTTTCCGAGAGGGTTTATTTTGGGTTCTCTTTCATCCTAATATCTGGTCTCTTTTGCTTCCGACACTTAAGTCACAACAAGTACCTCACCAAAAATAAGATTACTAGGGACTTCCCAGTGGTCCGGTGGTTAAGACTCCACACTTCCATGGCAGGGAGCATGGGTCTGATTACCGGTTGGGGAACTAAAATTCCACCTGTGGCAGAGCCAAAATAAAAATTTTTTAAATCTTAAAAATTACTAGTCATAGATGTCAGATGTCTCCTTTCTGTCTCCAGAGTTTATTTCCTGTTTTGCTTTTTTAGCCCACATTTCTCCATTGCAGCTATTGTTTGAGGTTACCTGAGCTACCATACTGTATCAGGAAAAATGATCCCAATGTCTGTTACTCACTTATGATCTTGATTCTACAGCATCAGCCTTGTCACATTTTCTTGTAGCCCTTCCAACATGAATTGACTCTTTTCTTCCCAGGCCATTTTCAGTAATCTTCCCCCGAAGCGTCTTTATGACAATTTCAGTTCAGAGGTACATCAGTAATGGAAGGCATCTGTGGGTCTGAAGTGAATGAGAAAAAATTCAAGAGGCTGTGACACCAAGAGATAATGTCTCCAAAGAACTTTTCTCTATGCCACAACGATGATTTAGAACCCAGGTCTCCAAAACTAGTATTTTCACTAGTAAAGAAGCTTGCTTATTTTGATGCTAGAGTGCTTATAATTCAATCTGCTTTAACTTTCTAGAAGTTAAACTAGAGATTACAACTACACTCAAAAAGTTCAGCCAAAAAAAAGAAAAAAAAGGAAATAAGATGTATAGGTTCACATCTGGAATTCAGATTATTAAGTAACATCATCAGGAATCTCTCTCTTTATACCCAGTATCTGTTTTCTTTGCCATCCTTCTCAAGTAGGCTCCTCCCCATGTGATAGTCACCCAAGAGCACCCAGCTCACCCCCTATCAGTTGAGGACACTCAAGAAAAAGAAAGAGTTTCTGGAAGGTTCTATCTGGTCTCACACAGGCCAACTGCCTCTTTCCTGGAGTCGCAAGTTGGTGTCAACTCCATTTGTGCCAAAAAAAAAAAAAAATCAAGGCGCTGTTTTTAAAGACTAGAAGTAAATGACGGGTAGACAAACACCACAGATGATCCAAGAAAGAGCCCTGATGGAGAATAAAGAAAATTCACATCTGCCATTAACACAGCTGCACGTGTGCACAGTGATGGTGCCAATTCAGAAATGCTCCCGTGTCATCCAGCTTCCTGAAGCTTAAGTAGCCAGAATAGACATTTCCAAGGTGAGTCGATCAGTATAGTGAAAGCAAGAATGTTGTTGGCAGATGGAACACTGATACTCTCCCAGTTCTCAGTGGCAGAGAAATCAACAAACAGTAGCTTTCATAACTCTTGACGATTTTGTTGAAAAATGTTTTCTTCCAAGTATCCTTTTTTCTTTAAATATCTCACTCTCTCATTTTTCACAATCAAGTAATTTCAGTAGAAATGGGCCAAATAGAAGATAGGGCTGTAGACTGACAGGATGATGAAATAGATGACAGCCTGGGTCTATCCTATTCCTAATTTCCATGATTTTTAAGAGCCCAGGCTGCTGACACAGAAGAGACAAGTAGGAAAAATCTTTGGAACATAGACATGAAATGTGTCCAAATGCCTGATAGGCTACCCACCTACTCCCTGAACCTGCCCAGAAGGGCTATATTTTCTATAATCCAATCTTTCATTTGGTCTTTTTTCACAATAATGGGCTCCCTTTCACCTGTGTAATTTGAGCATCACATATATATCTTGATCTACCAAGGCAAAGCAATTTTTAAAATTTTTATTTTAAAGAAAATATATTATTAAATAATAGAATATTCTTAAATAATAGGACTTCCAAATATGCTGTCTATATATGTATATGCAATATGTTATATATAATGCAATGTTTTTATATATGTATTTACATATACATATATATGTATATTACTATATACATATATGTATATATATATTTATATACATATATATAATGCAATATATATTATATAGGTAGATTCTTTACCATCTGAGCCATCAGGGAAGCCCATATATACATATACATGTATATATAAATGTAATGTAACATCTAATTCTAAATATACAGAAAAATAGTTTTCCTGAAGTGATACAAAATATTTTGAGACAGAAATTCTGGAGGTGCAGCCCAGCAACGTGTTTTAACAAGCCTTCTAGATTATGCAAGCTAAGGTTGCAGAACCATTGGGTTTTATCTTTTAATTTCCCTAAGCTTCGATTTCATCATCTGTAATATGTGCATAGTACCTGTCTTGCCAGGTTTTCGTTGCGGTTAAATTTGGCTGAAATTGTGAGTGTTATTATTAATGTCAATAATAAGAATGCATGTGAAAGTTTATAGGATGTTATAATGTGGAGTATAAATTGAAGTATTTTATTGTGATACAAAGTGAAATATCTTGTCCTTTTTTGCATAAAGGAGGCAAGTACTACAAATAAAGATTGAATGACAACATAAAATAATCAAATTCTCAGTGAAATACAGCAAAAAAATGATTAGCTCAGTGTTTAACCTCTTTGGCAACTGCCTACTAAATTGTGCCTAATACTACTATTGGGCTTCGCTGATGTCTCAGGAGTAGAATCTGCCTGCCAATGCAGGAAATGCAGTTTCGATCCCTGGGTCAGGAAGATCCCCTGGAGAAGGAAATGACAACCCACTCCAGTATTCTTGCCTGGGAAATCCTGTGAACAGAGGAGCCTGGCGGGCTACAGTCCATGGGGTTTCAAAGAACTGGACACAACTAAACAACAACAATAATACTACTGCTAAATTAATTAATAAGATTTACATTTTAAAAGTGATAAAGTAAAATCCTATGTTTCAGTTCTAGAATCCTCTTCCCCAGAACAAGATAGAGGTTGACTTAAGTATTCTTCTGCTCAAAGAAAGAGTAATGAACACAAATATTTCCTGAATACCTTTTCTCAAGGAGACATAATCGCATTTCCATTCAGTCATAGTATTCTTTGAATCCATGAATGACTTTCCAGTTGCCTGTTATCTCCTATTAGAATCCTATAAAATAGATGAAAATCCTTTTGCTACTATTAACTTTCATTTCATCTCAAAATCTAATGAAGAAACTGCTTTCATTCTAAATTCTGGCTAGATTTATTTTGAGTTTTAGAGCCCGGGATAAAAGGGACATGAGAAGAAAAGCTCCAGATAGGGGATAAGACAAACATTAGGTTTCAATTAACCACCTGGAAATGTCTCTTGCAGAACTAGAGCATCCTTCTGACGCCAGCTGTTCATGAGGGATTCCCTTTCTTTTTTCCTCAGAGAAGAAATAGAATTTGTACTTGCTCATTGATTTGTAGACTCTTGAAAATTGTAGTGAAAACTGAAGAGAATTTAGCTCAAGTGACCCTAGCTCAAGGAACAAAGAATTGAGACTTATTTATCTACTTACTTATTTCTATTCCTTTCATCCCAGACAACTGTGTTTACTTGAAGCACAAAATATCTAAATCACTGAAGCAGTTGCTATACAGTGCAGAGTCCTCAATTCTAGTGGGTGACTATGATTTAGCAAGTTTGGGAGCCTAGTGATCTGCTTTTAGCAAATATTCCCTTCCTCTTGCCACTTACCCCAGAGGCTCTAATTCAGATCTGCAAACATTTTGAGAAACACTGGCAGAGGAAACAAGAGAACAGGGTTTTGAATCAGAAAAATATGGATTCAAGAAGTGGAAGGGTGGGCAAGATGGACGAAGAAATCCTGGGGCATCGTGTGCAGTGTGGTAACTAATGTTAATAATACTATATTGTATATCTGAAGGTTGCTAAGAGAGTAAATCTTCAAAGTTCTCATCACAAGAAAAATAATTTTATGTAGTGGTGGCTGTTCAGACTTATTGTAGTGATCATTTTGCAGTATATACGTACTGAATCATGATGTTTCACACCTGAAACTAACATAATATTTTATGCTAATCGTGTGCTCAGTCACTCAGTAATACCCAACTCTTTGCAACCCTGTGGACCATAGCCTGCCAGTCTTCTCTGTTCGTGGGATTTTCCAGGCAAGAATCCTGGAGGGGGTTGCCATTTTCTTCTCCAGGGCATCTTCCAGACCCAGGGATTGAACCCACAGCCATGTCTCCTACATTGGCAGGCAAATTCTTTACCACTGGGCCACCTATATATGCTAATTATATCTCAATTTTTTTAAAAAGAAAAAGAGAAGTACAGATTCATAGTTCAGTTCTACCATTTGCTAGCTGGGGCAACTTGGCTACTTTGCTTAGTATCTGAGGCTCACATTCTGGGTCTATAAGATAGAATTCATAGTAATGTTACTTCAGTCATTGTTCTGACAACTGTACAAGGGAATAAATGCCCACATGCCTAGCACATAGCATAAGTTCAATAAACACATGTCTCCCCTGTTTGGTGGGCCTTTAGGAATACATCTTTAGACTTTAAAAAGAGATGCCAAGAAGGCGCACACATGCGCGCACACACACACACACACAAATCTTTCTGTGATTTTTTGAAAATTCATAATGCAAATAGATATTCATAGACCACTGCTTATTTCTACCCTTTCACTATTTTCACTACTGTCTTGTACTGTTTTTTTAATGGTGAGCACGTGTGTTTATGTATCTGTGAGCCCAAGTGGGTCTGTTCTCTTCAACCAGCTCTAAACTTTTGGAATCCAGGGACTGTTGCTGTTTTGTCAGAATTATCCAACAGCGCTGAGGACATCAAATGTGCTCAATATATGGACCTCCTTGCAGGTCCAATGGTTAAGAATCTGTGCTTCTACTGCAGGAGGGATATGGGGTTAATCCCTGGTTGGGGAACTAAGATCCCACTTGCTGCATGGTGCAGCTGAAAGAAAAAAGTGCTCAATAAATCCATACCGAATTAATGCACTTGTTGCAGTAAATAATGCCAAAATGCTGGAGAGTTGGGCAACTCTCCTCTCCCCTCCACACTCACTAAATAAAAATAAAAACAACTGGATCAAACTATCCTCTCTTAGATGGGCCATGGTCTCAGGTGAATTTTTAAAAATCTACTGTACTTTTTAATTTTATTTTTGAAAGCATTTATAATAATAGTAAATAATTAATAATACCTTGGGTCTCAGAGAGTTCTTGACAATTTTCAATTGTCTTTTACAATATTCAGCTTATGTCTACTATATGGGGAATCAGGGCTCTGAGAATTGAATGAAATCATCGTAAAACATGAGGTATCAGTTGAGAACATCCTTGGGGTGAAAAAAAAAACATTCCACAGAAACAGCAAAAACAGTCTGTCATCATATTCCAAATAAATGAATTTAAATGGAATAAAACAGTGTTTGTTTGTTTTAAGTCTTTGTTCTATCTTTCAGGAGGGGGAATAAAAAGTGAACTAATATCTCAAAGTATCAATGGCAACAACTTTACTCTGATTCTCAACAATCTGGACTAACCCCATCATCATCATGCTATATCCTTTACAAAGAAATATCCAAAAGTTCTTCAGCCATCCCTACTCAGACCTCTAAGACCGTTCTGCCTGCTTGGGTCAGAAGTTGAGATATATAAACAGTCTTTCTCTGCTTGAACTTGAAAGAAAAATCAGTCATCTGTACATGATCTGTGTTAGAGCAAAATGCAATTTTTCCCTCTGACAATGTGTTTATGGTTGTTAAGTTATCTTGATTGCCAAGAGAAATCTGTTTTGTGTGGCAGGCTTTTCTGACTTAAAATGTCAGATGCCTCACCACCGCCCCCCCAACCCCCCACTCCCATATCGAGCCATCCTTTCAACTAATTCACAAATTGACTTGACTCTCAGCTAGGTTAAAAAAATAATTTCCTGAAAATTTAAAGTCTGGCACAATACTGCACTAAAAGTCCATTTATCTTGTCTATTTTTATAAAGCCTCACTGCAGCATCTGGCACAATGCCCACTTCCAGTAATAAAGGTCCCCAAGGACACTTGGCAAGACAGACTTTTCTCCCAAGACCCTGAAAATGATCCTGAGCTTCCTAACACACGAGTTAAAAGCTTGACTAAGATTTGTAATATTATCTTCTGTGTTATTTTTTTAAAGTTGGAAGTGGGTGAAAATTCTGTGGAGGTGAGGGGTCCACAAAGACGGCAGGTCTCTGAGCTCCACCTCTGCACTGACTAAAATCAGGGGCTTACCGAGAGCTCGAGATTTCTCTGTTATTATGAAACATAATGGCTAAGACTGTCTACATGGGGCAGCGCAATGATTCACTCTTGTTTAATCAGCTACAACCTGTGCTAAGCTCTATCCTCATCTCAATATAAACCAGGTTAATCTTTCCACTTTCCTGCAGGAAACTGCCATGGCGCTTGTTTATTCGACTCCCCTGATCTTGAGTAAATCCTTCCCTTCTCTTCTCTCCTCCCCCACCAATCATTTTGGGGGAAAGATTTCCAGCACTTCCAATCTAAGACTGATTGGGCTTTCCTGTTGATGTCAAGGTGAAGCATTCCACTGAAAAAGTAACCTCAAGACTTGACTTTCCTTGTGGCTCTGAACTGAGCAAGTGATTATACCAAGCGTATCCCTCTTTCATTCTAGGAAAGAGAAATAGTCGGTGAAGAATTGTTTGCTTGGAATGTTTTTCTGAGGAACTAAACACTTGTGTCAAAGACGCTACAGGCATGCTCCATCCAATTTGATATGATCTTTTCCCTTTTGTGACCACAGTTTCACTTACCAGATCCTTCTTTTAGCATGGGGTACACTAGTGGAAAGTCACTTCATCAGTTCTGTGACATTCAAATCAATGGCTATTTTGCCTCAGTGATTTACCTCATGAACCTAAATGTCATTTCATCAGTGAATTCTTGACAGTAAAATTATTGATACCAAATTCCAATAAGATTGTAGAATTAGGTTGGCTTTTTTTCTTTATTACATTTGGAATATTGAGAGTTTATTATTATTATTATTAAATTAAGTGGTTTAGAGAAGTTTGAAACTCTTCTGAGGCATGACCAAGAACACAGTTCCATCTGTTTTGTTTTTCTTATTCATGACATAGATGATTTTATTTTAAACATTGCATGCATTTCACTTTAATTCTTCTTCATGTCTGTCAGAGCACATCATCTGTGATGTGTGGATAGTTAACCATAGCACTTTGCAGGAAGATTTAGACAGAAAGTGAAAACAGCTTTGCAAAAGAAGTCAGCTAAAAGCAGGAATGATTATGGCGCTGCTATATATCTGTTCTGTGCTGAGCAAACATTTTAAGGGCAACCTGTTGGTACCTGAAAACTATCGAAAGTTGTTCTCATCCACTGAGTAAATGTTGGATCCCTTTCTCCTGGACAAGTGTCTAGTGTCCCAATGGCTGCCTCCTGTGTGGGTGTTTTGTGGCTGGGAGGAAGGCCAGGGACAGAGCAGCTATGTAAATAAAGCCCTCCTCTGGGCATGCTCTTTTGTTTCCCCTCATTATATTTAGCTGTGCCAGTGCAAACCACTTCTGAACACTTTGGTCTACCTAATCTACCATGTTTCTCAAACTGAGTTACTGACTCACCTACCTTTCCCCAGACACACAGAAAGCAAGTAGGGTGCTGAGGTCAACCAGATCAGTGGGGTGTTTCTTCCTAGAATATTCATTTTGTTTGATGGTAAGAAATTTGGAATAAATCTCATACCAAAAAAAAAGCAAGCATAAATATGTGTATGTGTCTGTGTGTTATTCACTCAGTCATGTCCAACTCTTTGCAACGGCATGGACTGCAGCCCCCAAAGCTACCCTATCCATGAAATTTTCAAGGCAAGAATGCTGGAGTAAGTTGCCATTTCCTACTCCAGGGGGTCTTCCTGACCCAGGGATTGAACCTGCATCTCCCACATCTTCTGCATTGGCAGATATGATTCTTTACCACTGATTCTTGTGGGACTTGAAGGAAATCTCATTAATTATGGATATCGTAGTTGAACTACACCTTCAGAGCACAAATTGACTTTCTTGTATTCCTACCATGGGAAGATACTTGAAGTTCTCTGAGACCTAATCCTCTTTCAGAGAAGCATCTCCTATTGCATTTTCAAACATTTAACTCCCAAGTACTAGCAGGAGTAAGATTGGAGTGACCAAGATACTGCATAGCTGAATTTCATATTAAATTATTTTGGTTGTAGTGCCCAGAAGTTTCTAGCCCTCATATATCTTTCATATATTCCTTAAACCTCCACCTCTGTAAAAAGTGATCTTGTAGAAAAGTTCCAAACCATCATGGGTTCAACTTCACATGAGATGTAGTCTACAGGTTATAACATTTACTCCATACTCATGGAACACAAATTATGCACCATAGAAATAGTTGGGGTCAGTTTTATGATGCTGGGTTTGTTAAGACTGACTAACTTCCAACATTTGGAAAAATATTTCAGATTAGACGTTTTTGCTTTGTTACATTAGGAATCAGTTCCGTTCCGTTCAGTCGCTCAGCCGTGTCCGACTCTTTGCGACCCCATGAACCGCAGCACGCCAGGCCTCCCTGTTCATCACCAACTCCCGGACTCCACCCAAACCCACATCCGTCGAGTCGGTGATACCATCCAACCATCTCATCCTCTGTCGTCCCCTTCTTCTCCTGCCCTCAATCTTTCCCAGCATCAGGGTCTTTTCAAATGAGTCAGCTCTTCGCATCAGGTGGCCAAAGTACTGCAGTTTCAGCTTCAACACCAGTCCTTCCAATGAACACCCAGGACTGATCTCTTTTAGGATAGACTGGTTGGATCTCCTTGCAGTCCAAGGGACTCTCAAGAGTCTTCTCCAACACCACAGTTCAAAAGCATCAATTCTTCGGCATTCAGCTTTCTTTATAGTCCAACTCTCACATCCATACATACCATGGAAAAACCATAGCCTTGACTAGATGGACCTTTGTTGACAAAGTAATGTCTCTGCTTTTCAATATGTTGTCTAGGTTGGTCATACATTTCCTTCCAAGGAGTAAGTGTCTTTTAATTTCATGGCTGCAGTCACCATCTGCAGTGATTTTGGAGACCAGAAAAGTAAAGTCAGCCACTGCTTCCACTGTTTCCCCATCTATTTCCCATGAAGTGATGGGACCAGATGCCACGATCTTCGTTTTCTGAATGCTGAGCTTTAAGCCAACTTTTTCACTCTCCTCTTTCATTTTCATCAAGAGGCTCTTTAGTTCTTCTTCACTTTCTGCCATAAGGGTGGTGTCATCTGCATATCTGAGGTCATTGATATGTCTCCCAGCAATCTTGATTCCAGCTTGTGCTTCCTCCAGCCCAGCATTTCTCATGATGTACTTACTATGCATATAAGTTAAATAAGCAGGATGACATTAGAAATATTTAAAGTTTATTTTCCTTTTTTAAATTAATTACCTTAGAAGAGTTTGAAACTTTTCTGAGACATAACCAAAGAAAGATGCAATTCCATCTGTTTTGTTCATGCAAGGTATACATGCTGGTTATAATGTTTATTCTGTACTCAACTTTTAAAACACACATCATGAGTTTTGGAATTAGTTTGGGGTCTGTTTGATCATGTTGTGCATAGTAATATGCACTAAGCTCAAACATTTTGAAAACACTTCTGGACTATTCATTGCATCATGACTAAATATTGTAATCTATGCTTCAACATTGTTCCTATCCATTCTCTTTCAATGTCATTGTTCTTTTTTCATCTCTACTTCCAAGAAAAGATGCTCATGGGATTTAAAAACTCAACTGCTTTTCAAGGCCAGACAGGACACACAAGTTAATAAAGCTGCTAGGTGAGATATTAGATGTTAAGCTAGTTATGATTTGATCAACCATAATATCTCCCTGTTTACATAAACTTTCTGCAGGCCAAATAAAACACAGACAATTGCCAAACTCACCCTGTAAGCCTCCAGCCTGAAACTTCTACCTAGAATGCCTTTCTCCTCCTTCTTGATCTGGCTTCCTCTCATAATCCTTCATTCTAAACCCACTATCTTCCTGAGTAGCCCCCCCAATTATTCCCACCTCCATCTATCACAGCACCCATGGCAGACTCCCATCCATGACTGAGCAAATGGTACCTGGCAGGAGGATCAGCTTACCTAGCAGGAGACACAGCTGGTTGGGACAAGCCATGTCAGGCATTCCGTATGATGCTGCTTACCTGGTTTACCCATCCTAAATGGTGATTGGAATTACCATATGGCGTCCTCCAAGTTCAAGTAAGAACCATCATTGTGAATGAAAACCCACACTATGGATGGGAATTGCAGTCAGTTTACTAAGTAGTTATTGGAATGATAGTCATCAATGTGTATCAAATAAATTAGAAATGGAGAGCAGCTATATACTTCAGATATCTGCTTCTCATTTCTCTTCCCCACAGAATTACCAGAGCCCTTAGTGGGCATAGTTAAAAGAAATGGTGAACTCTTAGTTCTACATACATATACATATATGTGTGTGTGTGTGTGTGTGTGTGTGTGTGTAGTGGCTGATTGATTTTTTTTTTTTTTATCTTAACTCGGAGATTTTAAAGCAAATTGCAGATACTGTTCTGTCCCTCTGCTAATCAAGTACTTAAAGCTAAGATCTTGAGGACAAGATCTAACTGCAGGCACCCTGGCAAGACAAACAGAAGCCAATAAACCAGGCGAGCACAGTATCATGAGCACAAGGCTTGATGGGGAGAACCCTAGCTGGCCTCAATTCACTGGTCTAGAGCCCTTGTGCAGTACACAAACTGCACAACCATACATGCCAGCCCTGCACCTTGGATTTTGCTTTAACTGGTTCCCAGCTGCTTTTGAACTTCATATATGTTTCTCTTAAGTGTGTTTCTTTTCTTTTGTGTTTATGATATTTGAGTTCACATCAAACATTATCCTTTGAGGGAATTTGAAACCTAATGGGGGAAATAACTCACTAACAATATAAGTAAGAGTAGATGAGGACAAAGGATGAATGTGGCTGAATGTCAAGGAAGTCAATTTTAGGTTGCTGAAATGACCTGGTGCACCAGGCTGTTTTATTTTTAATTCCTGGCCAGCAGTCTGATTGATAACAGAGGGCCTCATCTGGAGTGTCATCCATTCCCAGAACTAAATTGGAAGCTCCTTCCTCCTTAGTTGTCCTCTTCAGGCTCTGGCAGAATCCTTCTGTATCAGGTATGGAAGCTTCATCATCATGGGCATCCTTCCTCACATCTCGGGCCAGGTGCACAGGGAGGACCCAGGGGAATCGGGTTGGTGGGGGAGGTGGGAGGGGGGATCGGGATGGGGAATACATGTAACTCCATGGCTGATTCATGTCAATGTATGACAAAACCCACTGCAATGTTGCGAAGTAATTAGCCTCCAACTAATAAAAATAATTGAAAAAAATTTAAAAAAATAAATTAAAAAAAATATATATTCATGGAAAGTTTGTATCTGTATTACATTCTGTGTTTTCAGCTATGTTTCTGTGAGACCCTTTATTGAAAAACACAAAGTATAAAAACCTAGAATTTTAGCCTTAAGATAGGAAAAAATGAAATATTCTCTCTAAAGGGAAAGTAAGTTTCATTTTCTCATAATCAGAAACCTTAACAAATTTATGGAAATTGTTATTCATCTCATCTATGCTAATTTTTTATGTTCCCTTCCTTTCAGTGTAAATCTTCACTATATCCCTATGCCTTAGAATACCCTAAACAGCATCACATCCCATTAAAATAATGGAAGCCTTTTGCCAGAATGCAATATTTTCCTCTGTTCCCAACATGAGTAGGTCATGTACACCACTGTTGTGTCAAAATCTTTTAAGGTAGTAAATTAATTGAATTACTCCTTTGTGGTAAATGAAGAACAGCAGAAGGCTCACTGCCACATGGCTGCTCTTTTCAAGTGAATACTTAAATTCCCTGAGTACGGCAAGGAATTCCCTATAAACTAGACAAATAATACATCTCTGTGTGATACATTTATTTTTACTATACCTGCAGGTAGACATTCATGTCTAGCTTTCGTTCCTTTTACCCTAAAGCAGAGACATTAATGAACAAGATGAAGTTATAGCTCTCAAAATGGGGTGATTTCTTACTTGAATGCCCGTCAGTATAGGCCAAGTCCAGGAAAAAAGTAGACAGGAATGAAGAGAGAAATAGTATGGACATATTCCAGAAAACTCTTTCAAAAGGCCTGATTTCTTTATTTTGTTTTGTTTTTTTTTACCAGAAACTGTCTTCCCTAAACTCTATGAACTTTGGCTGAATGTACTAAAAGAATGGCCATTGTTCTTCTGTATCTTAAAAGAAAAAAAAAGCTACCCCTGGATTTTGAACTTACAGTGTAGCTGAAGTCTGTATTGTAATTTCAGCAGGGTTTTGATACTTAGGAAAAAATACTGAAATTATCCCATGAGAGAGCAAACACTTTGATAAGAAAAGGCACTGACAAGAATATGTCTAGTCTGACCAGGCTGATATCCTTGTGGGAGTTCTGACTGACCAAAGGAAGCTAGAGATACAATCAATCTTAAGTTTTAACAGGGTCCTTGATTCTGCCCCACACAACACACACATCAATTAAGTGGAAAAACAAGGTCTGAACCATTTAGTTATGAGGTGAGTGAAAAACCAGCTGGAAAGTCAGACCCAGAGAGAGGTTATCAATGGATCAGTGTCAACCTAGGGACACGCAACAAACACTGCCACAGTTCCTCAAGGGTCAGCTCTGAGCCTGTGGTCATTTAACATTTCTCTCAGTGACATAACAGTTCAACAGAAAGAAGATTCTTATTCAGCTCCGAAGGGTAAAGGACATTCCAGATTCTTGGAAATAAGGCAATGAAATCCAAAGCAACTGAGTAAATTGCCAAAGCAATCAGTTACAACTAGAATAAGGTTGGTGAGGTAACTCTGGAGTGTTGAAGAATACATTTTGCCAAAGGAAAACCAAGAAAAGTTAGGTATATGTAAGTCTGGTGGTAAAAGAATTATCTAGAATTTGTCACAAACTCTTCTTTGGTGGAAGGACTTTCAACTTCTTTCACCCAAAGAAGGTTGGTGGAAACTTCTTTTGGGGAAGAACTCTTTCATCCTTCCCCCATAGATCTTATTGTTGAATCTAGTGAAACTCTATGTTTGAAATTTCTAGCAAAAAAAGGCAAAAATGTAATGAGACCAGTGTCAGGTGGCTTTTTATTTTTTTTAATTTGTGTTGTTCTTAAGTATCTAAAACTAAGGGGTCTCAGCTCACAGAATGAAGATTAGTCTCACTCCAAAAGCCTGATAAGCCTGTGTACAATATTCATACAATGTTGATTTGCAGAGATCTACTCCCACACATACCCACTCATACCTTGCTCAGCACACAAAGCCCTCAGCCAATAACCTGCTCCTCAAGGAGACCATGAGGACTCATCCCTCCCCCTAACTACAGGGAGGGAAATAAACAAGGAAGAGAAATAGACCTGGCACAATGTTTTAAAAATTAAGTACAACGCAATGATACAAAAAAGTAAAAGACCTGAGAGCAGATCTTTCCCCTAGTATGAAATTGTTTGGAAGATGTGAAGAAAATGTATTTTGGAGCCATAAAAATTAAGAGTTAAAATATGAAACAACTAAAGATTCTGAAGTTAATCAACATGGAATGAGGCCTAGAGGAAGACTTAACCTCCGAGTATGAGAAAAATGCTTATCAAGAGGTATTATAATTATCTGTTCTTTAAGCCCACTAAGAATGTGGGGGTGGAAACCTCAAGTAGAAAATGAAAAAAAAATAAAGTTATATATGAATAACATCTTCCAAAATATGAGTATGTAGAAGTGCATATATATATATATACATATATATATATGTATACATACACACATGCAAACACACACTCACACACACACACAATACCTTCTAGATAAGGCAAGTACAGCATTCGTCTTAGGCACAAAATTTGAATTTGAGGGCACCAAAATCTCAGTCCTCAACATAAATAGCATTTTAATGCAATATCTTTTAAAAATCAAGATTAATGCCAAAAATCTACTATAAATGAAATATTCTAATTCGGAACAAAGAAATAATAATTCTAAATAAATAAAGGATCAACATTCCTGACTTTTCTTTCTCAGTCTCCAAAATGGCTAGGCAGCAATATGACAACCCAACAGCTTAAGTTGCTACACTCAGGAGTTTGAAAAATCTCTCTTTGGAAAACCCCCCAAAAAATATGATTTTCAGCCAAATATTTGGATGTTGTGAGGTATCCTTAAAATGGCAGGTTTGATAAAGCAAAGGTACATTAGACTTCAAGTTAGTTTTCCTTTATCTTTTCCAGGAAATTTGGCTTAATGCCTTGCCTCTTGACTAAAATATTCCTAATGCAAGGCTGAAAAATCATGGATTGGCATATGTTCTGCTAATTTTCTGCTGAGCCCAAGGAAATTAAAAGAAAGAAAATATGCTATCTTTATTACAAATCACCCTTTATAGCTAAGTTTTCTTTTTCTTTTCATTTAACATTAAATATCATACTTTTGTTTGGATTATTTAATCTTATAAATGTCTACTTCTTCACATTATTGCCAAAGAGGACAGGTAGTTTTGTTTTTTTTTTTTTTTTTTACAGTTTCCTGTTCCAATTTTTTTTTTTCCTGTAGCACAGTAAATAAGTGAGCTATTTCCCTGAAATCACTCTTGTCACAAGGAGTAAGTAAAATAAGATCTCAGATGAATACGAAAATCAAGTCTCTGACAAAATGTGATACTGTGCTGTAAGTATCTGTCTCTTAAACTTCTGATAATTCATAAAACATCAAATGATCTGCATTAGATGTGAAATCTCAAGTGATTCCAGCATGTAAACTTGCTTAACTGCCATAAATTGAAGGATTTTAATGGGGTTTTTACAAGTGTTAATAAATTTCAGTTTCAGCCGCTGTGTATCTCTCTCTCTCTGTGTTGCTCTTCAACAACCCCCCCGCCCCCCGCAGCAATTTATATATTAACCTTCACATTAAATGTGTTTTCTCATGATGAGAATCATTTATGCTTGCTTGATCCAAACATTCCTTACCAGTGGAATAATTAGATATCATGTTGCTTTCATTCCTATTTTGGATTACTAAGTAATCCCAGGTGGCAATAAAAACATAGTACTATGGATAGAACAAATACGAGAATAGTGAGATACATTTCAATGTACTTGAAAATAAATGCTTTTTCAAATATGCTTTGCAGAATTTTCATGAATATAAAAGATATTCAATTGTAAGTGGCCAAGAAAACAAAACTGAATACACAATTAGGAGGAAATAACTAAAGCACAGTTTTCTATAGTATAGATGTATTTATGTAGATACACAATTACACTAGAAAATTTTTGCACAAATAAATATGTGTGTTTCTACCTATGTGCTGCAGAAATAGAGAAGTCTGGGAAGGGTACAATTAATTATGAAGACATCTGCTTACTCATGGTGTCAAATCAAATCATTCAGGCATAGGAATTTTATTTATTTGAGTTTTGCAGGGTGAACATACTAAATCATCAGGACTGACCAGGAAAACCACTTAGATTCTCAGGATAATATACAACCATCTTTTCTCATGAATCAGTGAAATAAAATCTAAACCCAAATCTGAATGCATCATTTTTTACAGAATTCTAATTTTGACAATCCAAGACATATCAACTCAAATAGGTAGTGGGATGAAGAGAAGACCAGACAAAGTATCTGCAGTTCTCATTCTTAGCCTATCATCTGAGTTTCAAGTTCAGAAGAATTGAACTGAAATCCTTCCTTCTTCTTGTGGTCTAGAAAATTACCTTCCTCAGTCTCAAAAGAATTCCCAGATGACAATAAAGTACATATCTCTTTTCTTAGTAACAGAAAATTCAAAGGCTCTATGGACAAGGGTTTGGAGGGTTTGTAGATGGGAAACTACACAAATACAGAATGAAAGTGGGGATGCTAACAAGCTTGTAACTAGGCAATGATACGATTCATCTGCCACAGAACTCAATGCTTTCTTGGGTTGCATTAATGGTGGTCTAGTTTCTAGATAAGGGAGGAGATGATCCTTATCTATACTGCTATGCTCCAACAACTCATGATAAATTTGCTTTAAGCAACTTTGAAGGAAGCAATTAGCAATGACGTCATATAAGATCAGATTAAAAAAAAAAAGACTAGAAAACAGACATAATTGTGGGGCTGAAATTGTTAGAAGACTATAATAAGAAAGAGAGAATAGATCTGTTCTTTGTGACTCCAGAAGTGATAAAGTGAATTCCCCCACTAAATTTACTTCCAAGGTTCTTTCTATTTCTGGGATCCTGTGTGACTTCGATCAGGACCTTTGTCTTTCAAACCAGGTAATAATTGAACCTCTTCAGATATATGAGAATCCTTATTGCTTTAAAAGGTTTCCATAGAACAGCGTTTACTTATGTACATTGATTTCCTATTTATTTAAAAGTCTATGTTCTTTGCTGAGGTGAAAAGAGCTATGGGTACTCGTCAGGGAAAATCAGAATATACTGACATTCAATATTTACCTTTAGGTAAGAGTTGCAACTTAAAAAGAAGTGCTTATAAATAGATAGAAGTAAGATAAGTTTTTAGAAAATATAGGAAAATAAATAGGAGAAATAATTTTAAGAAAGCTATTTCAATAGCCTTAAGAAACTAAACTCTCCAAAGAGAAAATTATAAGGAGATAAGAAAGATAATCTTTGTGGAAATAACATTTGCTGCACAAATATAATGTTTTTATACACACCTAGATACACATTTAGTTAGAAAATCCTAATTGGCTGAAAAAAAGAAGCTTAAAAACAAAAAACAGGTAGAAAAACTGAAATATTATGAGAAATCCCAGTCTTTTCAATGCTGTTATTTTTTTAAACATACCTTTAAAATATAGAAATGGAGGTCTTAAGATATAGTGGAAATTGAAGGGAAAGTTTATCACACGTGAGAATAGAAGACTTTAAAGACAATGACATTGACAAGACTTTAAAGATACTGACACTTTCTAAGAAGAATAAAACTGACTCAATGGACATGAGTTTGAACAAACTCAGGGAGATGGTGAAGGACAGGGAAGCCGGGCATGCTGCAGTTCATGGGGTCACAAAGAGTCATACATGACTTAGCAACTGAACAACAGCAGCAAAGAAAAATGCAAAAAAGTTTCAATAAAATGGCTGTGAAATCAGCAAAATAGTAAAAAAAATTTTGTACCTCAGTGGGTTTGTGCATCATGTGATGAGCCAAGGCACCACATTATAGTAAAAATCCTCCTTGTAAAGACTGGTTCTCACAAACAAGTTGGCAAGAATGTGGAGAAAAGGGAACCCTTGTGCACTGTTAGTGGGAATGTTAGCTGATGCTGCCACTGTGGAAAGCACTATGAAGAGTGCTCAAAAAACTAAAAATAGAACTACCCTATGACCCAACAATTATACTCATGGATATATACACAGAAAAAAAGCAAAAACACTAATTTGAAAGGATACAGATACCCCAGTGTTCAGTTCAGTTCAGTTAGGTCAGTCATGTCTGACGCTTTGCGACCCTGTGAACCACAGCATGCCAGGCCTCCCTGTCCATCACCAACTCTTCGGAGTCCACCCAAACCCATGTCCATTGAGTCGGTGATGCCATCCAACCATCTCATCCCCTGTCATCCCCTTCCCCTCCTGCAGTCAATCTTTCCCAGCATCAGGGTCTTTTCCAATGAGTCAACTCTTCTCATCAGGTGGCCAAAGTATTGGAGTTTCAGCTTCAACACCAGTTCTTCCAATGACCACCCAAGACTGAACTCCTTTAGGTTGGACTGGTTGGATTTCCTTGCAGTCCAAGGGACTCTCAAGAGTCTTCTCCAACACCACACTTCAAAAGCATCAATTCTTCAGCACTCAACTTTCTTTATAGTCCAACTCTCACATCCATACATACCATGGAAAAACCATAGCCTTGACTAGACAGACCTTTGTTAACAAAATAATGTCCCTGCTTTTCAATATGCTGTCTAGGTTGGTCATAACTTTCCTTACAAGGAGTAAGTGTCTTTTAATTTCATGGCTACAATCACCATCTGCAGTGATTTTGGAGCCCAGTGATTTTGTCTCCACTGTTTCCCCATCTATTTGCCATGAAGTGATGGGACCAGATGCCATGATCTTCGTTTTCTGAATGTTGAGCTTTAAGTCAACTTTTTCACTCTCCTCTTTCACTTTCATCAAGAGGCTCTTTAGTTCTTCACTTTCTGCCTTAAGGGTGGTGTCATCTGCATATCTGAGGTTATTGATATTTCTCCTGGCAATCTTGATTCCAGCTTGTGCTTCCTCCAGCCCAGCATTTCTCATGATGTACTCTGCACAGAAGTTAAATAAGCAGGGTGACAATATTCAGCCTTGACGTACTCCTTTTCCTATTTGGAACCAGTCTGTTGGTCCATGTCCAGTTCTAACTGTTGCTTCCTGACCTGCATACAGGTTTCTCAAGAGGCAGGTCAGGTGGTCTGCTATTCCCATCTCTTTCAGAATTTTCCACAGTTTATTGTGATCCACACAGTCAAAGGCTTTGGCATAGTCAATAAAGCAGAAATAGATGTTTTTCTGGAATTCTCTTGCTTTTTTGATGATCCATCGGATGTTGGCAATTTGATCTCTTGTTCCTCTGCCTTTTCTAAAACCAGCTTGAACATCTGGAATTTCACGGTTCACGTATTGCTGAAGCCTGGCTTGGAGAATTTTGAGCATTACTTTACTAGCATGTGAGATGAGTACAATTGTGTGGTTGTTTGAGCGTTCTTTGGCATTGCCCTTCTTTGGGATTGGAATGAAAACGGACCTTTTCCAGTCCTGTGGCCACTGCTGAGTTTTCCAAATTTGCTGGCATATTGAGTGCAGCACTTTCACAGCATCATCTTTTAGGATTTGAAATAGCTCAACTGGAATTCCATCACCTCCACTAGCTTTGTTCATAGTGATGCTTCCTAAGGCCCACTTGACTTCACATCCCAGGATGTCTGGCTCTAGGTGAGTGATCACACTGTCGTGGTTATCTGGGTTGTGAAGATCTTTTTTGTACAGTTCTTCTGTGTATTCTTGCCACCTCTTCTTAATATCTTCTGCTTCTGTTAGGTCCATACCATTTCTGTCCATTATTGAGCCCATCTTTGCGTGAAATGTTCCCTTGGTATCTCTAATTTTCTTGAAGAGATCTCTAGTCTTTCCCATTCTGTTGTTTCCCTCTATTTCTTTGCATTGATCGCTGAAGAAGGCTTTCTTATCTCTCCTGGCTATTCTTTGGAACTCTGCATTCAAATGGGAATATCTTTCCTTTCCTCCTTTGCTTTTTGCTTCCCTTCTTTTCACAGGTATTTGTAAGGCCTCCTCAGACAGTATAGCAGCACTATTTACAATTGCCAAGACATGGAAATAACCTAAGGGTCCATCAACAGATGAATGAATAAAGAAGCTGTGAAATATATACATATATATATATATATATATATATATATATATATATATATATATATAATGGACTACTACTCAACTATTTTAAAAAAAAATTGAAAAATTTTACCAATTACAGCAGCATGGATGGACTTTGGAGAGCATCATGGTAAGTGAAGTAATTCAGAGAAAGATAAATACTGCATGATATCACATGTGTGAAATCTAAGAACATACAGCAAGCTAGTAAATATTATATAAAAGAATGAGACACAGACATGAAGAGTCTTCCCACAGTGCTTACCTGTGGGAAGAGGGGGAGGGACAATGTAGAGGTGGGAGAATAGAAAGCACAAACTTTTGGGTATAAGATAGGCTCAAGGATGTATTACAGAAGACAGGGAATATAGCCAATATTTTATAATAACTATAAATGGAAATAACCTTTAAAGTGTAAAAAATTTTTTAAATAAATTTAAGAAATAAGTTATGGGGATATAAAAAATAAATAAAGAGAAGATCACCCAACTTAAAAAAAAAAATTAAAACAGTGATTCTCACCTTGGATGGCCTCAAGATTATTTCAAGGCGTAGTTATCCACATGCCTTTTAAGATTGACTGTAGAATGACTGGATAATAGTATTTCATTTAAATATGTGGTTATGCATTATGTGCATTTTTATATGCTATACATATACATAAAAAAATATATGTCATTATATAGGTATCTATATGGACTATAACGGAGAAGGCAATGGCACCCCACTCCAGTACTCTTGCCTGGAAAATCCCATGGTGGAAGGAGCCTGGTAGGCTGCAGTCCATGGGGTCGCAAAGAGTTGGACACGACTGAGCGACTTCACTTTCACTTTTCACTTTTATGTGTTGGAGAAGGAAATAGCAACCCACTCCTGTGTTCTTGCCTGGAGAATCCCAGGGATGGGGTTGCACAGAGTCGGACACGACTGAAGTAACTTAGCAGTGACTTACCATGTACTATAAATATTAAAAAAAAAAGCTAAGACCATGGCATCTGGCCCCATTGCTTCATGCCAAATAGAAGGGGAAAAGGTGGAAGCAGTGACAGATTTCCTGTTCTTTGTCTTTAAAATCAAGGTGGATGGTGACTGTAGCCATGAAATCAGAGGACAGTTGCTTCTTGGCAGGAAAGCGATGACAAACCTAGACAGTGTGCTGAAAACAGAGGCATTACTCTGCCAACAAAGGTCCATACAGTCAAGGCTATGGTCGCCCCAGTGGTCACATACAGGTTGTGAGAACTGGACTGTAAAGAAGGCAAAGTGCCAAAGAACTACTGCCTTTCAACTGTGGTGCTGGAGAAGACTCCTGAGAATCCCTTGGACAGCAAAGAGATCAAACCAGTCAATCTTAAGGGAAATCAATCTCAAATACTCATTGGAAGGACTGATGCTGAAGCTGAAGCTCTAGTTTTTTGGTCATCTGATGCGAAAAGCTGTCTCATTGGAAAAGTCCTTGATGCTGGAAAAGCTTAGGGGCAGAAGAGAAGAGGGCATCAGAGGATGAGATGGCTGGATGGCATCACCAATGCAATGGACAAGAACTTGGGCAAACTTTGGGAGATGGTAAGGGACAGGGAGGCTTGGCAGGCTGCAGTCCATGGGGTCACAAAAAGTCAGACACACCTTGGTGACTGAACAACAATGACAATGTACTATCAATATAAGCATATGCACCATAATTGTGTATATAGGTATATAAAACTCCTTATATCATACAGAAATATATATGATTCTTTAAAAATTTATACAGATGCTGTTGTGATTATACAACATAAATTAATGTAAAAGTATTATTAAATTCAATATAGCTTTTGGCCATGCTATTTTATGATTCCACCAATAATAAAATATGAGTACTATTACACTGGAGAGTCAAAAAATGTTTTAGAAAATAACTCTTCTTACTTAAAACACTTGGAAACCACACACTGTAAAGTTTCCTCCCCTTCCTATAAATGTCATTTCTAAGCTCTTGAAGACATACTAGAAACAGAATTCTTAGTACATTGTAAGTTCCCAATAAATAATAATTATAATTGATTATTATTTTTATGATACTTTCCCCCCTGTGTTGGCTGTCACTGCCTGTCTTCTTAGGTTATTTATAATGGCATGGAATAAAAACCATTTCACTGTTTGATAAGAAAGCTTCAAACCCAGCCTTACCTTTTATTGATCTTTTTAAAAGTTACTTGCCAATGGCAAGTACCCTATACCTAAGAGGGAACTCTTACACTTCAATCTATGAAGACATCTTAGACTTCCTTTTGTTCCTTTACTGGATATATATGGAAATATTTATATAATTAATTATGATAGGAGACAGATTGAATTCTTGGTTTATATCCTAATTTATCCATGTCTTAGACTAACTGAGTGACATCTATTTACTGAGGGCTTAAAATTAACGTTCTTGTGAGTTGCAATCACCCACAAAAAACTGGCAAATGAGCCATGTTTCTCTAAAATTATGATAGACCTTCTTACATAACATTCTTTTTCATTCAACTAGAATCATTGAGGAATGTGTATGAGAGTATATAATAGGTGAGCATATATATTTTTTCTAAAAATAAAATATTTTTATTACTTAACTAGTGATTTTTCAGATTACACATAAGAATATTCTAGATACTTAAAGTCAGCGACTGACTTTAAATATCTAGAATATTCTTATGTGTGTAAAATTAAATGAGAGATTTGGCTCACACCCACCGAGTTGTATCGCGTGTTCCTGTCATCACTGTTGATAAAAATCCTTTTCTCCTATATATAACTGCTGTGCCTATGGTTGAAAAATATATCATAGATAATCAATATATTTTATTTTCAATATTATGCATAATGCCTTTCTCTAAATGTTTAATGTCCATTAAAATTCCCCTACCTATATAGTATTACACATACAGCATGACTTTGGAAAAGTAAATCCTTTTGAAAGTAATATGTGTAACAAAATCATATGGTTCATTGAAAGGTCATGGAGTCCAATTCATTTTATGTTGACTGAACATAAGTTGGCAAAGCAGATGACTCTGAAAAAAAAAAAGATGTGTGGTCTAGTTTAAAATAATTGTTAGTATAGCAGCCTGTGCTACTTGTTTGGTACATGGATCTGGATATATAATAAGATAAATTATGTCCTCCAAAGAAAAGGTTCATATAGTAAATATAACACAGAATACAAATGACCATTTTGCCCCACAGTACAAAGATTATTTATAAAAACATTATATTTAATATTAAGTTTAAAAGTGGACTTCAGATCTTTACTTTTAAGTATAATCTGTTGATGTAGAATTTTTCTGTTGTTTGACCAAAGTTTTAAAAGGCATTAGACCCAGCTCAGTTCTTACCTCCATTTATAATACAGAAGGAATATTATGCCACATATTCACACTCAGTTTGCTGTATTACTTCTTTAGAAATCTAACACAACAGTAGGTTTATCTGAGAAGTAAAATACATGAGATCATGTCCCCATCTAAAATAATGTCTGAAAACTGGGCATTAAAGATAGGAATTTGAATCTGAGCTCCACCTCTTCTCAAGTATATATAGTGGTAAAAAAAAGACTTCATCTTAGAAGGAGCAGGTGTATTTTTGAGATCCAATGACTAGAAATATCTGCTTCTTCAAAGAGTAAACGTGGGAAATAATACTGATATTATATATAATGAAAAATAATTATCTATAAAAGTACTTGACAAAATATTTTTTAAAGTGTCTGAAGTAAAGTGAAAGTTGCTCAGTCATGTATGAAACTTTGCAACCCCAGGGACTGTAGACTGCCAGCCTCCTCTACCCATGGAATTCTCCAGGCAAGATATTGGAGTGGATTGCCAATCCCTTCCCCAGGGGATCTTCCCAACCCAGGGATTGAACCCAGGTCTCTCGCATTGCAGGTGGATTCTTTACCATCTGAGTCACTAGGGAAGTCCTTTAAAGCGTGTACCACTTAATTGCTTTTCCTTTCACTAACTGGTAAAATGATCTTAGGAAACTCATTAATTTTGATCAGTCTCAATTTTATTTTCTGAAAAATAAAGCAGTTGGGTTCTGTGATATTTAATATTCTATGATTCTTATAGGAAATAAAATTCTCTAAATACAAAGAATATGAATATGCATATAAAATTTCTGTACAGTCCATTGAATGAGTATTGGTGATTTTTTTAACACCAGAAGATGGTGACCTTCTTCTAATCTCTATTCATCTGGAATCCTATTTATCTTCACTCTTTTAAGATTAATTTACAATCAAGACCAGATGGCTCAAGGCCAACCATTTTCATATCCAGAGCTGATTACCTAATTATCAAAATCTTCAAAAGAAATATCTTGGTCAGATTTGCAAAAGCTTGCAGAAAGTATGAATATGCATATGAAATATAAAGAATATATAAAAATGATGTATGAGTTTCAGATATACTTACAAAAATTGAGTATTTATGTTTCAATATCATCGAGTATAACAAGATGATGTATGGAATAATGACAATGCTTTAGACTTATGCTAGCTTTGTCACTTAATCTCTTTGACCATGGTCAAGTAAGCTGACCTTTTGGAGTCTTCATTTCCTCATCTCTAAAATGGAGATCTTGGATTAAATGAGTTCCAGGAATTCATCCAGTTCCAAACATTACATTGTCTACAAATGTGGGTACTCAGAACTTAAAACCGTACTTAAATGTGGAGAAACCTGTTTGGTAATTTTCTGTTGAAAGTTTTCATAGACTATTCTGTTGTGTAAAGTCCTGAAGGTATAGTTTGTTGAAACTGAACTTTGTAGTTACAATCAGACCATGGCGGGTAAGCTTTTAGAACCTGATGCCTGGTTTCTTCTTGTCAGACTTGGTAATGAAAAAGATAACCTGTTTCCTTTGTTCTATCCTTTCTTCCTCTTCCTGCTTCAAGACTATATAGTTCAATTCGATATTAGGAATAGGTGTTGCATTGAAAAACACTATTCTGCCTAAGATAGACAAAGAATGAATGGGAGCTAACATTGTGTGATCCTGCTATGTGCCAGGCACAGTTTGGAAAGTGTAGCATTTAGTATGGCATATTGTTATTGCATACTAATTATTAAAAATTATTAATCATTACAACAACTCTATAGGGAAATGGTTACTAATCCCCCATTATCACAGAATAGGAAATGACTACTGGAAGTTCATAATTTGCAGAAGACCACATGGCTAGTAAGTGTTAGAAAAAGAACATTGAATTCCCTCTGTCTAGTTCTTGCCATGCCACAATTCTGTCTCAAAAATGAAGCTAACGGAAACTTCATAAATTAAAGTTGTGCTACAAAAATAAGAGTCATGGACATTTTGTTTAATTACTTGAGATTAAATGAAATGCTTTCAGTTTCAAGTCAAATTAAAAAGAGTACAGCATATATTATGTAAAGCACACTTTTCTAAATTATGATATATATGTACAATGGATCATTATACATCTACCATCGATCCTGTCTTCTAAGACTACTTAATGATATACTCTGATATTAAAAACAAAACATAAACTATCCACACTAATACATCTAACATGCATAGAAAAGCATGGTGAAAATGAACCGAAAAAAGGTACAAATGAATAAACAAACGGTTATCAAGTGCTTGTTTCGTTCCATACACTCTGCCAGATACTGGAAATATAGTGTGACTAGCACAGACATTGTTCCTACCTGCATGGTACCTACAGTATACTAATTAGCTTGATATTTCTGTGTAATAGAGTTATAGATGATTTTTATTTGGGCTTTTTTTGCCTTTTTCTCATTTTCTAAATAATCTATAAATAAAATGTCTTTCATAATCAGCAAATAAACTCTCATCTTTTACAGTTGTGTATAAAAGAGATATTTATTTCTTTCTACTTTCTCTAGGCTATGCTATAGTTGCTATTGTTCAGTCACTAAGTCATGTCTGACTCTTTGCAACCCCATGGACTGTAGCATGCCAGGCTTCCCTGTCCTTCACTGTCTCCAAGAGTTTGCTCAAATTCATGTCCATTGAGTTGGTGATGTAAGCCAACCATATATACATGTGTGTATGTTTAGTCACTCAGTTGTGTCTGATTCTCGCAACCCTATGAAAGGACTGTATCCTGCCAGGCTCTGTTCATGGGATTCTCCAGGTAAGAATACTGGCGTGGGGTGCCATTTCCTCTCCCATGGGATCATCCCAACCCCGACATTGAACCCACATCTCCTGCATTTCCAGGCAGATTCTTTACCACTGCACCACCAGGGAAGTCCCAGCTACACATTACTATATTTATATATATATATATATACATATATATGCTTAATATCCACTATTTGGGTAGAGTCTGGCAGTTGGTGATGGACAGGGAGGCCTGGCGTGCTGCGGTTCACGGGGTTGCAAAGAGTTGGACACGACTTAGCAATTGAACTGAATATCCACTAATTCCTCAAGCTCATGATTCACCACCAATCCTAACTTTCTGTCTCCCTAATTTTCATCATTTGTATGTTTTCGCCTGATTGAAATCACCTTAAGAGAGCTGCTCATTCTCAAATTTCCACCTTCTTCTCACAATTTCTAATTACACATTCGATCCATCAATTTATTTGTGCCCTACCACTCCCTGTGTTCTGTTCACACTTTTCTTTCATTCTTAACGTAGAGTACATCAAAGTTTTTTTTTTAATGTATTGGACTCTTCTTAGATGTTGTAGGCTTCCTAAGATCAGATTCAATTCATTTTTTCAAATAACTGCTTCTAGAGAAAAATGCTTTATTTTGTTTCTAAAAAGTTCAATTTCATAATCATAAATGAACCATAATTTTGAATTTTTGAATTAAATTTGAATTTTTTATACCTCTCAATACAAGAACCAACTTAAGTTCCAATGCCAAATGCAATGACATTGAGATTTTGTCCTGAGTAACTGTAAATGTCTATGTGTATATAGATTTCTAGTAAGCACTTTATGATAAAAGAATGTATTTAATTAAATTAGTATAATAAGTACTTTAACTCAGTGACCTCTTTAGTTAGTATTAGAATTCATATGGTGATTGCTTTAAAAACTAAATGTAATTGAAAGTCACTTTTAATAACATATTTTTTATTATTCAAACAAAGGCAAGCACGTATTTTAGAAAGCCAAGTAGTACTACATGGAATATAATGAAAAACAGCAGTCTTCAATTCAACTTTTGAATCTTTTTCAAGAGAGGCAATAAATTCAACTCTCCTAGATATTTTTCTTTGTTGTATTGCTTTCATATTTCTTGATGCACTTTAACTTCCATTATCTGATTTGTTAATTTTAAACATCATCCACTGACTTCCTCTACTAGAAAATACAGCTATAACACTAAGCCAATCCATACCTTTATTTCTTCTTTTCATCTTGCTCATATTTTATATCATATCTTTATTAAATCAAAATTATATTAATCTTTTTATCACTATGTAAATATTGATCATTGCTGAGCTAGATAGTAAATAGGATTATGTTTCCTTTTAGGTAGCATAATTTGTTCTTTAGGAAGCATATTAATACTTGTGTCCTTTAAAAATTTGCTCTTTTCTTAATTTTTGATATCTATCACTAATTTTTCCCAAACTTCCAACTGAATTTTAAAACCTCTCAATATTATTTATCACATGGTCAAACACATCCAGTATTATTAAAGGGTTTTTTTTGTTTTATTTTGTTTTGTTTTGCTTGCTGGAGCTTTCCTTGGAATTCTCCAATTTGGAATGACTGCCATCAAAAGTAGGACAAAACTACTATTCTGGCACTTAATGTACCATGTCTTCTGTGTTTAGTCCCACTGCCACGTCTCATTTTGTTCTTCTTTCTTAATATGCTATATATATGCTTATAGATACATATAAGAGCATATATACATGTACATATATACTTATATACATGCTTGTATGTGGGCTTCCCTAGTAGCTCAGCTGGTAAAGAATCCTCCTGCAATGCAGGACACCCTGGTTTGATTCCTGGGTTAGGAAGATCCCCTGGAGAAGGAAATGACTACCCACTCCAGTATTCTTGCCTGGAGAATCCCTATGGACAGAGGAGCTTTATGGGCTACAATCCATAGCGTCGCAAAGAGTTGGACATGACTAAGCAACTAAGTGCAGAGCAGCATACTTTATATATATATATATATATATATATTCTTCAGTTCGTTTCTAAATTTTTTAAAATATTTTAGAAAATACTTTTTATGTATTTGCTTTCAAAACATTGAATATCTGATATATCTTTATTATTCCTGCTCATTATTTTGATATTTTCTTTGAGTATAAAATTATAAGTTGAATATCACTTAGAACATGAAGCAATTTCTATTTCTAGCTTCTAGTGCTAGTATTACTGATAGTCAAGTCTACTCTCATCCTCAGTCTTTTGTATATAATCTTTCTTGTCAACCCCTCTACCTAGAATTTTTATGATTCTTATTGTCAGTGCTCTCAAAGCACACATGATGTGCTTTGTTTAGACTCTTTTTCATGTATTTTTCTGGGCTCTCAGTGGGCTCGCTTTTCAATCCAGAAACATAACTTTTAATTCTTGAGAATCATCTTCTATTATTTGTTAAATAATTTCTACCTCACCACTCCTGTTTATTTTCTCTAAAATTATCTTTAATTGCCTATTGGATCCCCTAATGAAAACTCTAATTTTCTTTTCTCTGTTTTGTTCCTTCACTTAAAGTGTCATCTTCTACATTCTTTGGGATTTATTTAAGCTCCTTTTCCAAGTCCTCTATCAATGTCTTCTAGTTGTCTGCTTTCTTTTTTTTTTTTTTTTTTTGCCTGCTCACTTGTGATAGCATTTTCTACTTGTTTTATTGATTCAGTAACTTAACTCTCTGAGAATGGCAAATATTGTTGGAATTGCTCATCATTTCCTTTTGATCCCTGCATTGATTCTGATACTTCGGTGGTCCTTTTGTCTTTTTTCATCTCTGCTTTTTGCATTGGAGATTTCACTCAAGTGTCTGTTAGGGAAATGAAAAGCTGAGAACAAACTCTAAGGACATGAAAGGTTTTCAAATGTAAAGTGGCCGGATTCATTATGAGATTCCCAAAGGTTATTATCTATTCATTTTTTCCTCAAGAGCTATTGCAGTTTATTCAGAGACAGTAATCTGGTTTCTTGAGACTGAGTAGCAAAAGTAAGTTATAGGTCTCACTTTTTGGTGTGTTTCTCAGAGCACTGTGCTGTGAGAATCTCTATAAAATGAAAATGATTCTGTTTATAGCCAACTAAGCATTAGAGGGGCTTTCCAGGTGGCTCAGTGGTAAAGAATCACCTGCCAAGCAGGAGATGAAGGTTCAATCCCTGGGTCAGAAAGATCTCCTGGAAAAGAAAATGGCAATGCACTCCAATATTCTTGCCTGGGAAACTCAATGAACAGAGGAAACTGGAGGGCTACAGTCTTAGCAAGTGTAGGAGACACTGAATTCTAGATTCCTCCTCTTAGAAAATCACTATGTTTTTTTTTTTTTTTTTTTTTTTTTGTGAAAGGTTCCACACTCTCATTTTATTTAGTGTATTCAATAATTATTTCACTCAAGTATATTTTATCCCTTTTATTTTCCTTTTTCTTGTCAAAGAGGAAGAGGGATATATAGATTATTATACTTCACAGGTTTTAAGCCAAATATATCGAAACCATTATCATTTCATTATATAATCAAAATAAAAATTAATAATAAAATAGTTCTCTTGTACTAAGTGCTGTTTACACTTGTAGCATTTCTTAATGTGGACTAGTCATATTCCAAATGCTCAGTCACTCCACGCAGCCAGTGGTCAACATATTGGACAACAAGAATCTAAATCAGAGATCTTGACCTGCTGGCTTAATAACACTTCAAGGTGTTGTTTGTTTATTTGGGGGAATTACTCTTGCCTTGTTCTATAGATAAAAATGCTAAAGTAATGGACTTCACATGAACAATTCCAGATTTCTTGATATTCTTGAAAATGGGGTGATTTTGTCTGTATTTCCATTGGGCAACCTATGATCAATCTGACTGTTTCTGTCCTGTTTGCATACACGTTTACAAACCATTTCACTCATTGATATTACCAACTTCTCCCCTCATAAGGATTTGAGTTTGTTGTTGTTCAATCATACAGTCACGTCCAACTCTTTGCGACCCCATGGACTGCAACATGCCAGCCCTCCCTATTCCTCACCCTTTCCTGAAGTTTGCCTAAGTTCATGTCCATGATATCATCCAGCCATCTCATCCTCTCATGCCCTCCTCTCCTTCTGCCATCAAGCTTACCCAGCATCAGGGACTTTTCCAATGAGTCGACTGTTCGCATCAGTTGACCAAAATACTAGAGCTTCAGCTGCAGCATCAGTCCTTCCAATGAGTGTTCAGGGTTGATTTCTCTTAAGATTGATTGGTTTGATCTCCTTGCTGTCCAAGAGACTCTCAGGAGTCTTCTCCAACACCACAATTCAAAGGCATCATTCTTTGATGCTCTGCTTCCTTTACAGACCAGCTCTCACAACTGTACATGACCACTGGGAAGAACAGAGCCTTGACTATATGGACCTTTGTCAGCAGAGTAGTGTCTCTGCTTTTCAACATATATTTTCGAAACAAAAATATTAGTGTTTTTGTTTTTTTTTTAATATTTAGTTTTAAGCCGGCTCTTTCACTCTCCTCCTTTGCCCTCATCAAGAGGCTCTTTAGTTCCTCTTTGCTTTATGCCATTAGAGTGGTATCATCCACATAACTGAGGTTACTGATGTTTCACCCACATATCTTGATTCCAGCTTGTAACTCATCCAGCCTGACATTTGTCATGATGTGCTCAGGGTATAGGTTAAACAGGGTGACAGCAGACAGCCCTGTCATACTCCTTTCTCAATCCTGAATCAATCAGTTGTTGCATACAGAGTTCTGTTACTTCTTGACCCACATACAGCTTTCTCAGTTCAGTTCAGTTCAGTTCAGTTGCTCAGTTATGTCCGACTCTTTGCAACCCCATGAATCACAGCATGCCAGGCCTCCCTGTCCATCACCAACTCCCGGAGTTTACTCAAACTCATGTCCATTGAGTCAGTGATGCCATCCAGCCATCTCATCCTCTGTCATCCCCTTCTCCTCCCGCCCCAAGTCCCTCCCAGCATCAGGGTCTTTTCTAATGAGTCAACTCTTCACATGAGGTGGCCAAAGTATTGGAGTTTCAGCTTCAGCATCAGTCCTTCCAATGAACACCCAGGTCTGATCTCCTTCAGGATGGACTGGTTGGAACTCCTTGCAGCCCAAGAGACTCTCAAGAGTCTTCTCCAACACCACAGTTCAAAAGCATCAATTTTTCGGCATTCAGCTTTCCTCACAGTCCAACTCTCACATCCATATATGACCACTGGAAAAACCATAGCCTTTACTAGACAGACCTTTGTTGGCAAAGTAATGTCTCTGCTTTTTAATATGCTATCTAGGTTGGTCATAACTTTCCTTCCAAGGAGTAAGTGTCTTTTAATTTCGTGGCTGCAATCACCATCTGCAGTGATTTTGGAGCCCAAAAAATAAAGTCTGACACTGCTTCCACTGTTTCCCCATCTATTTCCCATGAAGTGATGGGACCAGATGCCATGATCTTTGTTTTCTGAATGTTGAGCTTTAAGCCAAATTTTTCACTCTCCTCTTTCACATTCATCAAGAGTCTTTTTAGTTTCTCTTCACTTTCTGCTATAAGGGTGGTGTCATCTGCCTATCTGAGGTTATTGATATTTCTCCTGGCAATCTTGATTCCAGCTTGTGCTTCCTCCAGCCCAGCATTTCTCATGATGTACTCTGCATATAAGTTAAATAAGCAGGGTGACAATGTACAGCCTTGACGTACTCCTTTTCCTATTTGGAACCAGTCTGTTGTTCCATGTCCAGTTCTAACTGTTGCTTCCTGACCTGCATACAGGTTTCTCAAGAGGCAGGTCAGGTGGTCCGGTATTCCCATCTCTTTCAGAATTTTCCACAGTTTATTGTGATCCACACAGTCAAATGTTTTGGCATAGTCAATAAAGCAGACATAGATGTTTTTCAGGAGACAAGTAACATGATCTGATATTCACATCTCTTTAAGAGCTTTCCACAATTTGTTATGGTCCACACAGTCAAAGGGTTTAGCATAGTCTATGAAAGAGAGGAGGAGAAAGCAATGGCAACCCACTCTTGCCTGGAAAATCCCATGGTTGGAGGAGCCTGGTGGGCTGCCGTCTATGGGGTCGCACAGAGTGGGACATGATTGAAGCGACTTAGCAGCAGAAGCAGCATGAAACAGAGGTAGATGTTTTTCTGGAATTCTCTTGCTTTCTCTATGATCCAGCAAATGTGGGCAATTTAATCTCTGGTACCTCTGCCTTTTCCAAACCCAGCTTGGACATCTGGAAGTTCTTGGTTTGCATAATGCTGAAGCCTAGCATGCAAGATTTTAGGCATGACCTTACTAGCACGAGAGACTAGTGCAATTGTCCAGTAGCTTGAACAATCTTTAGTACTACCCTCCTTGTGAATTAGAATGAATATTGACCATTTCCAGTCCTGTGGCCACTGCTGGGTCTTCCAGATTTGCTGACATATTGAGTGCAACACTTTGATAACATCATCCTTTAGGGTTTTGAATAGCTCTGCTGGAATCCGTTGCATCCACTAGTTTTATTAACAGCAGTGCTCCCTAAGGCCCATTTGACTTCACACTCCCAAATGTCTGGCTCTGGGTGATTGACACACCAATGTAGTCATCTGGTTCATTAAGATCTCTTTTGTAGAGTTCTTCCATGTATTCTTTTCATCTTTTCTTGATCTCTTCAGTGTCTACTAGGTCTTTACAGTTTCTGTCCTTTGTTGTGCCTATCTTTGGGCAAAATGTTCCCTTGATAGTTCCAGTTTTCCTGAAAAGAGCTCTAATCTTTCCCCTTATGTTGTTTTCTTCTATTTTTATGCACTGTTCATTGAACAAAGCCTTCTTGTCTCTCGTTGCTATTCTGTGGAACTCTGCATTTAGTTGGCTGTACTTTTCCCTTTTTCCCTTGCTCTTCACTTCTCTTCATTCTTCAGCTATTTTAAAGACTCCTCAGATAAGCATGTCACCTTCTTGCTTTTCTTTTTTGAGGGGATGGTTTTGTTCACGGCCTCCTGTACAATATTATGGATCTTCATCCATAGTTCTTCAGGCACACTGTTTACTAGATCTAATCCCTTGAATCTATTCATCACCTCCTCTGCATATTCATAGGGGATTTGATTTAAGTCGTATCTGGCTAGCCTAGTGGTTTTCCCTGCTTTCTTTAGTTTAAGCCTGAATTTTGCTAGGAGAAACTAATGATCTGAGCAACACTCTAGGTCTTATCTTTGCTGACTGTATAAAGCTTCTCCCTCTTCAACTACAAAGAATGTAATCAAGTTGATTATGATATTGACCATGTGGTAATGTCCGTGTGTAAAATCTTCTCTTGTGTTGTTGAAAAATGATGTTTGCTATGACCAGTACATTCTCCTGGCAGAATTCAGTTAGTCTTTGCCCTGCTTCTTTTGAGTTTACAAACTCCTAATCTGGATTAATCCAGAGAAGTAATTTGTTATCTATAGGTGGTGATAAAGCTAAAACCAAACCTGAGTACATGATAACACTTTCTCAGGACATCATTTTATTTGGGGCAACCTAAACTTAAATCTTTTCCACTTTAGTCTATTTCCCCTTTATTCCTCCATGAGCCTGTAAAACAATGACCCCAAATCTTTCCTCTAAAAACAACTCACATACTTATGGATGCTATGAATATGGCTAATCTTATCTCCTCTCTTTGATAAAACCAAACTTAATTTTAGAAAATAAATTTTAAAAGATTGTTTTTGAACTTTTAAAGTCTCTGAGGCTCTTTACTAGCCCTGGAATGATTTGTTTAGAATGAAACCTTTATTTAAAAATTAAATGCTTATCACTTATCGGATTTCTTTAATAGCAGTGTAACTAAAACGAAACATGGAGAAATTACTCTGCTTATCATTCTCCTAAACTAGTATAAGATTGGTGCTAAAAATATCAATAATTTTAATATATAAATCTAGACACAAAAGGGAATATTACACTGATATAAATGTCAATAACATGCGGAACTAACTGATGGCAGTAAAACCAGAATAGTGTCTACTCCCTAGAGAGAGAGTATATTAATGTGGAAAGGGCATAAGGGACCTTCCGGATTGTTGGACATGATAGATATTTGATGTAATGGTGATTACACAGGTGTATTTATGTAAAAATTTGCCGCTTGAGATTGCTGAAGTTTCAGGTTTTATTGTACATATGTTACACCTCAAGTTTTAAAAAAGAAGGAAGAGGAGGAGGAGGAAGAGGCGGAGAAAGAGGAGAAGAAAACAGTTGCTTCTTTTATTGATTCTTTGGTTTGTTCACTTGTTTTAATTTTCAACTAAAATGTATAGAGCTTTACCTGTCAAAGTGGAGTCAAGTAAGTGAGGTAATAAGCAAAGGAGCTCAGAGAGTCCAAAGACCTTGTGAGACCCAAGAGAAGCATAAAGATAAAGCATAAAGATTTGGGGTTGCTTGTATAGTAATGTCAGTTACTCAGCAAACGAAGTAATGCATAGTAATTGGATCTTATATATGCTAAAACTTTGCAATCATCTACTTTGAGAGATTTTAAAATCAGATTTTGCATCTACTTATGCCCCAGGACATTCCGACAGTGACCGATGCCAATAAACCTGATGTGTGACGAATATAAGCAAATTGCATTTTTTCTGGTTCATTTATTTTGTTTAAATTGTGCTAAGTACTTGAATAATTAGTTTAAACATGCACAGAGCCAAACAAAAGTAAAAATATCGCAAAGGAAAAGAGAAAATGTGTTTGTCTTTACTCTTAAGCTGGTAGTATACTGCATGGAATTTAGCCTGATTGACCATTATAATTGCTTGTTTTGGAATGAGTGAGAACCGCACTCTCATTCCTCTGCCACCACAAATATTAAGCAGTCACTGGAATGTCTCTTGTGGTGTATTTGTGGGTTTATAGCGTGTCACTTCTACTAGAATTGTAATCATTAATTACTTAAGAGTTCATTCAGTTTAAAATATTTTCCACTAAAATCCACTTTCAAATAAATACTTGGAATAAAATGGGAAGTCAGGGACTTTTCAAGTGTGGCCTTTAAAAGCAAACTTTTAACTGCTTTATACCTAAAATTATATATTGTGCCTCTTTCAAATTCAGCACATACACTGGGTTGTTTTTCACAGGAATAGAAAATTATTTCTTCCTCAATCCCATACCATTTTATTCTTCTTGGTTCACAGTACTTCAAATGATTTTAAAAAGTCATTAAGACAGAAAGACCTCACAGTCTTTGGCAGCTAATCCTGAAACTTCCTTAAAATAAGCCTGTGGGGAATAGATTCCAGTACAAAATTGCTTTTAAGCAATAATTATCTTTCTGATGATATTTCAACAATGTAAGAGTCGACCACTTTTTCATGTTATATGAAGAGTGAAAAAAAAAGGGGAAACATTTTTAGATAAATTTCACTCTTTACATCCAAGTCTTTAAATATTTTAGAAAATTATTTCTTTACTCTCACAGGAAGTAATAAATTGTTACCCTCGAATCTAGGAAAAGGAGAAATTGAAAAAAGCTAGTTCTCTAGTCCTTTGGCAATTGATCATGTAGTATTGAGAAACTGTTTATATAAATGAGATATTTGCTTTCTAAGCTTTATTTACAGAGTTTGCCAGATGAGCATTGTACCCCATGAACTATAATTATGGATTTCCAGCTGTTACCAGAAATCTTGGTATGCACAGCTTTGGATGCCTGAAACATGTTTAAGAATCAGCTACTGGTAAGCCTAAAATAATATCAACTATTAGAAATTGGTAAACCCACTGAGAAATGGCTGCTGATCCATGAAGACTGAAATTACAGGGGTGGATATACTTTTAATAAGTCTTCCCATTTTTGCCTCCACTTCAGACTTGAATTGACTATACTTAAATGACCCTAAGTAGAGGAGACATTCTGTATTTGAAAGACCAACCATTACAGTAATTCAACGACCCCCTCTAGGAATTTATAATGATGCTTCACCACCCTTCTTTTTAAAATACTTTTCCTTACTTGTAATAAAAAGCCCTCTGGTTGCTGCTGAAACTTAAGCAAGGTCTGTGATTTTTCTACTTTTTTGAGAAAATGTAATATTTTCTGGTCTTGTTTTTCATGGTCTGGAACTCCAACCTCCAAAACAGAGAAAGTCCTAGAGGGTTAGAAGGCTCAGCCTTGGTCTTCTAACCACCACCTCCCATCCCCTCACCCCCCACCCCTGCTGCCCCCCTCCCCCCCCCCCCACACACACAACACAAAAGCAAGCTTGTCATTTCTTCCTCAGTCTTTTCCTGGGTGTGCCTGCATGATTCTATACCCCAAACATGAATGGATGATACCTTTTTTGATTTCTGGGTTATGAAAAAAAGACTAGTAAACGTCGAACCAAAATTGTCTGGGCAGTTGTCAATGCTGTTTCTTTGATCTTCTATCTAAGTGAGGATGAACTGGTGAAGTGTCAAGGTCAGAGGCAAGTCAGGAGCCCAGTAATAAGAACAGAGGCCCAGGGAGCCCTGAGACAGAGCCCAGTCCTCCAAGCTGGCCAGAAAGCAGAAGTAGATCTTTTTAAGCCAGTACCAAAGGTGGAGGCTTCCCCAGTGGCTCAGCAGTAAAGAATATGTCTGCAATGCCCAGGTTCCATCCCTGGGTCAGGAAGAACCCCTGGAGAAGGAAATGGCAACCCACTTCAGTATTCTTGCCTGGAGAATCCCACAGAGAGAAGAGCCTGGTGGGCTACAGTCCATGAGGCTGCAAGAGTTGGACACGACTTAGCAACTAAGCAACAAACAACAAAAAGGGAGTTGCTAGAGTTCCTTAAATAGTCTCTTGCTTCAGATCAGGGTTGGTGCTCAGATCAAAGGGAACAAGTTTGTCGGTATGAATGCCATCACTCTCCTGTGGACAGGGAGGGGAGGGCGAGTCTAGAAAACAGGCCAGACCTGACAGAACTGTATCTGTTTACAAAGTAACAAAAACATTAGATAGGTTTGTTGTATAAACTATGGCAGTTCAAAGTATATTGTGTAGTCATTCAAAATTATAACTATGACTAAACAACAGCATGAAAATGTATTATGATACGAAATATTTTCATTCACTAGGGCTTACATAACAAAATAACACAGACTTGGGGGCTTGAACTGTAGAGATTTATTTTCTCACCATTCTAGAAGTCCAAGATCAAAGGGGTGGCAGGGTTGGTGGCTTCTGAGGCCTCTTCTCCTTGGCTGCAGACAGCCACTCTCTTGCTATGTCCTCACATGGTCTTTTCTCTCAGCACACGTGTCTCGTTGAGTATACAAAAATTATATTCTTGTAAGGACGGCGGTCAGATTGAATTAAGGCCACCTTAACAACCTCATTTTCGGAGAAGGCAATGGCACCCCGCTCCAGTACTCTTGCTTGGAAAATCCCATGGACAGAGGAGCCTGGTAGGCTGCAGTCCATGGGGTCGCGAAGAGTCAGACATGACTGAGTGACTTCACTTTCATTTTTCACTTTTATGCATTGGAGAAAGAAATGGCAACCCACTCCAGTGTTCTTGCCTGGAGAATCCCAGGGATGGGGTCGCACAGAGTCGGACACGACTGAAGTGACTTAGCAGCAGCAGTAGCAACAACCTCATTTTAAATTAATTACCTCTTTAAAGGGCTTATTTCTAAATACAGTCACCTTCTGAGGTATATAGGTTAGGGTCTCAGCATATGAATTTGGGGGTAACATCACTCAACCCATAGCATAAGCCAAAACAACAAACAAAAAGGAGTATACTAAAATAGGTTAAAGTGATGTGAGCATAAGCATTTACCAGGTATAAGGCTTCTTGCATATTAACTCTTTTAAGTGTCACAAGAACACCAGCCACCATTTAAAAAGAAGAAAACAAAGACTCAAGACTTTAAATAATTTACCAAAGGATGCTCAGTTATTAGATACAGAAACTGGAATTTAAAGAGCCTGGCATGTATAATTTGAAAATTCATATTCTTTCTATGATGACAGATTATCATGTTGATGGCCTTATGAACAGTTAAGATAGAGTTATTTGTTTTTAGAAAATGTATATTGTTAGAGAATTAATTTAAAACAATAAAAGAGGATAAATAAACAGGTACAGTTGAAAATTAAATTTATGCCAAGACCATTTTCTAGGTATCGTGGTATCATGAATAAAGAGTCAGATACAGTCCAAGTTCTTAAGGAGAAGGGAAATTGGCATGTGTAAATGCATAAACAGTTAAGAAAAGTTAACTACTTAAGGGTGTTGAGACCAGAGAAGTTAATTAACTTATTTGTATCATGCATATAACTAAATTTTTCAAAAGCCCTCTAAAACTTTTCTATATTGTACATCCATATGCATTCTCTGTGCGGTGTGTGCATGCTCAGTCGTGTCTGACTTTTTGAGACCCCACAGACTGCAGTCCGTCAGGTTCCTCTTTCCATGGAACTCTCCAAGCAAGAACACTGGAGTGGGATGCCATTCCCTCCTCCAGGGGATCTTCCCTACCCAGGGATCAAACCCATTTCTCCTGCTTCTCCTGAATTCCTGGAGGATTCTTCACTACTGAGCCACCAGTGAAGACTGTGTATTCACTAATTCAATCATATTCCTTTTGAATCTACCATGTTTCAGACATGGATATATAGCCATGAATAAGGCAAAGAGGCTGTTTATGGCTTCCAAACTAAAGAATGCTTTCAAAAGTGCAATGCAGAGACTGTAATATTTAAAAGTTCCTTACAATGCTTGTTTAAAAGCACAGATTAAATAATAATAATAAATAAAATAAATACACAGATTTCTCGGGCTTATTCAGACCTACCTGAAAGCTGGGTTTGGGAATCTCTGTTTTTAAGATCTTGCCTTCTAAAATATGTAAGCCCCTGGCCTACAGGGAGATTCAATAAATGTGGTGAGCCCTGTGGTAGTTTACCAAATTACTCCCAAATTTTGCAGGTTAAAACAACAAATATTTATTATCTCACTGTTTCTATGGATCAGAAATCTGGGCACAGTTTACCTTGGTGCCCCTGCCTCGAGATTACTAACAAAACTCCTGGACTGCAGTCTTATCCACGGGTTTGGCAGAAAGAAGACCAGCTTCCAAGCATACTCACACCTTTTTTGGGGGACTCAGTGCCCCTTGAGTTGTAGGATCGAGGGCCTTAGTTACTTCCTGAATGTGGGCCAGAAGCCCCTTAATTTCTTGCCATATAGAGGGCAGCTCATGACATAATGACTGTGAGCAAGCAAGAAAGCGCAAGCAAGACAGAAGCCAGAGTCCTTGTGCAAGCCTTACACTAGAAATGTCATTCCAGTGATCATCAGGTCCAGCTCATGTTCAAGGGGAGAGGCTCCACAAGGACAAGAACATTAGCATGTGCGGATAATGAAGAGCTATCTTAGAGGGGGGCCTGTTCTTTACTTTTGGAGACTCAGCAAAGAGCATGTAAGCTCAGACCTGAGGGATGAGTAACTGAACAAACCGGGAAGAAAGGAGAGGCAAAGGACCATTCCACAGGATAGAGAACAGACTTTAGGAGCCCAGAGTTCACTGCATTCGGGGAAACAATTTGTCTTTTAAAGGTCTTCGAAGCATTCAGAAATACATTGTTTATGCTTATTCCTAGGGACTTAAGAAAAAAAAACCTTATCTCAGAAAATTAAAGTTGAGGGAATTTTTTTAAAAATAAATATGATTCCGAATATACCAAAATCGTTCCTGAAATGAAAATTTGCTCAGTTTTTGTTATTAATAAAAAATAAAACTCAAGCCTGAAAATAGTTTTAAAAAATGTACTGGTAGAAACAAGCTGAGTTGTTCTTATCTGTCTTTGTTGTGACAGAGCCTTCCACTCACAATGCATCTTGCCTTCTTTGTCCCATTTCAGCTTTAATTCTCTGTCATGCAAACATGGCCCAGGTGTAGACCACAAATTAAAAAAAGAAAAGAAAAAGACTGGGTATTCAGAGTTTTTGTTCTCTACTGAAAAACTTCCTCTCCACAGAAGTGTAAAGATTTCTTGTTTTTCCCTTATCCTAATCTGAGTGGCAGTGCGGATTGGAATAGACTCATTTGGATTTTTCAGTCTGTATCACATAACCTAAAATCAGAGTGGGGAATTGTGGTGTCCCGGGAGAGGCTCTGACCTCAGCATCTGGAAGTCTAAGGTTTTGTTGGTCTTGGTTCAGCCACTAACGTGATGAGTAAGCATGGGTAATTCAATTAACTTTGCAGGGCCTGTTTTCCAATCTGGTAAATGAAGAGTTTGCGTGAGACCAGTAGTTCTCAAAGTAGGGTCCCTGGATCAGTGCATCCATATCACTTGATAACTTAGTAGAAATACAAACTGGAGCATCTCCTCTAGACCTACTGAATCAGAAGCTTGTAGTGGGGAGGACAGGCAGTGGTGCTCTAAGCGTCACTAGTTTAACTGGTGATCTTGTTCATGTTGATATATGCATACATGTAAGAATCACTGAACAAGATAATCTCAGGTCTTTTGTGACCTGAAATCTGTAGGATCCAAAAACTTCTAAGGGGTAGCCAAAAAAAAAAAAAATAGAAATGGTAAATTTTTCCAATAAAAAACAAAATCAAAGTTATTTTGGGGTTACCCAAATAAAGTAGAAACCATCACAAAAACATTACAAGAAACAGCTCTGTGTGAATTTTTGTTATTCAATTTATGATTGTTTATTATTTATTTATTGTTTATTATTTATTATAGTTATTTATTATAATTTATTGCTGTTATTTAATTTGTTGTTTAGTTCCCTTTATTTAGTGGTACCGGCTTCCCTGGTAGCTCAGACGGTAAAGAATCCCCTTGCAATGGGAGAGACCTGGGTTCAACCCCTGGCTTGGGAAGATCCCCTGGAGAAGGAAATGGCAACCCGCTCCAGTATTCTGGCCTGGAAAATTCTATGGAATCTATGGGGTCGCAAAGAGTCAGACACAGTGGAGCAACCTTCACCTCCACACATTCTAGGTGAATGTGTGGTACTAGCAGCAAAGAACCCATCTGTCAATGCAGGAGACATAAGAAACTTGAGTTAGATCCCTGGGTCAGGAATATCCCTTGGAAAAGGGAATGGTAGCCCACTCCAATATACTTGCCTGGGAAATCCCATGGACAGAGGAGCCTGGTGGGCTACAGTCTATGGGCTTGCAAAGAGTTGGACATGACTAAGAGACTAACATTCACTTTCACTGAATAGACAAATATGACCAGTTCTAGGTAGATTCAGCACTTTGATCAAAGGTCACCGGAGAAGCTAGAATTAGTATCTAGGTACCCTGATTTCTGGTTTATGATGCTTTCCTCTCTATAGCCTATTACTATCTCTGTTCCCAAATATTTGGACTTGGTTACAATATTTTGTCCACATGTGTTCTCTAGAGGCAGAAACCAATCATTATAAGTATATTGACTAAATTTTACCTCTAGTATCAATGGGATTTTTTCAAGGATAGATCAATAGAGAACACAGCCATGAAACATAGGTATATGTGATTCCAATGAGTATTGTTTTGTTTTTGACTCCTAAGCATGGTAGTTCCATTTTGGCTGGGTGCCCCCAAGCAAAGAGATTCCCAGGTGGCACAACTGGTGAAAATCCGCCTGCCACTGCAGGAAACATGGCTTTGATCTCCTGGGTCAGGAAGACACTCTGGAAGTGGCAACCCACTCCAGTATTCTTGCCTGGAGAATCCCATGGACAGAGGAGCCTGTCCATAAGGTTCACAAAGAGTTGGACAGAACTGAGCATGCTCACACACATCCCAAGTAAAATTCCCTAAACTTTTCATTCAAATTTCCATCTTTAAAAATGATAGTGTCATTAAAATAAGGGGAAACAGGAATCAAGTGTTTGGTAATTATGAATTCTTTGATGGTACTTGAAAACCATCTTCTCAAAAGATATAACAGGTTATAATGGGTAATGGTCTCATTTACTTCTAACTTTTATCAAGGTGTAGTAATAATATTATTAGAAGTGTAATAAACAGAACTCTATTCTGCAAGGCTGAGGAAATCTGAGGCCAGAATAGATTTTCTGACCTCTTTCATAAATGGAAAAAGATATTAATTAGATGCTCATGGGCACTTGTGCTCATTTGAGATCCCATAACCTCTGTCATAAGGATCAAGATCTTAACCTCAATGCCCTGCCAAATTCCTGCTTTCATAATTAAATTCTCTCTACCTAAGCCTCCTTATAATTTAAAGTAAGTAAATGATTCTCCACTTCCTCTTCTAAATTAATTTTATAGCTTTATCATTTTTTTCATCAGCTTTTTCTCTCTCCCACTGTCTCACTCTTTTCCTTTCTCAAGAGTTAATGACTGCTGCTCTATACCATTTCTACACCATTCCTTAATTTGAAATAAGAAAAAAAATCATAAATAAAATGGCATATAATCTAATGTAGCCCTGGCTTTATGAACTCTCAAAATATCATTTGTAGGAGATAAATACTTGACAGAGTCATCAGCATATTTTAAATCTTTTCTTTAAAATTCACTTTCAGTGACCCATCTTTAATTTCTTCTATTTTAAAAGGTGGTACTCTTCTCATTTGAGTCTTCTTTTCTCTCTTCCTCTACTTGGAAAGCTACTTAGGACCATGTGGGAGTGTACTACAATAAGAAGATATTGCTGGTCTTCGGGTAACCGTGCCACCATGTAAGATTAGACTCTGCATCATTCTCTGCAGACAATGATAGAGCACATGTAGATTGCAAAGCTGGTCATTTGGTTCTGGTCTCGCTCTCTGTTCTGTTAATAACAGGTACAGGCCCTGACCTAAAGCATTTATGTTCCCTGGACTTTTATCCCTTTTTCTTTAAAGAGAAAACAATTGAACTAATTCCTTTGAGCTCTGACATTTTTGTTAAATTCATTCAGTTGAAGCAGAAGCAATCTCGTAGTTCAGAAGTTAATACAGGAAGCTCATGGGCTTCATTGGAGAGAGGAGGGCTTACAGGACAGTGGAACTGCCAGAGTTCCAAGGCCTCCATCCCCATCTTAAACATCACAATTTCCATTGCATCTCAACTTCCACAATTATTTTATATACAGAGATTCCAAGAAAAGATTTATTTGAAAATGGAGTGGGGAGAGTTCAAATGCTAACAACTCTTTTTGAAAACTTCCTGCTGTGGAACAGAATAAGACTTAGTAGAACAGTATAGTATCATATGCTAGCTAGATAATGTTCAAAATCCTTCAGGCTAGGCTTCAACAGTACGTGAACCAAGAACTTCCACATGTACAAGCTGGCTTCAGAAAAGGCAGAGGAACCAGGGATCAAATTGCCAACATCCACTGGATCATTGAAAAAGCAAGAGAATTCCAGAAAAACATCAACTTTCTACTTCACTGACAATGCTAAAGTTTTGACTGTGTGGATCACAACAAACGGTGGACAGTTCTGAAAGAGATGGGAATATCAGACCACCTTACCTGCCTCCAGAGAAATCTGTATGCAGGTCAAGAAGCAACAACCAGAACCAGACATAGAACAACAGACTGGTTCCAGATTGGGAAAAAAGTATGTCAAGGCTATAAACTGTCACCCTGCTTATTTAACTTCTATGTAAAATGCCAGGCTGGATGAATCCAAACTGGAATCAAGATTGCCAGGAGAAATATCAACAACCTTAAATTTGCAGATGATACCATTTTAATAGCAGAAAGCAAAGAGAAACTAAAGAGCCTCTTGTTGAAGGTGAAAGAGGAGAGCGAAAAAGCTGGCTTAAAACTCAACATTCAAAAAACAAAGATTACGGCATCCATTCCCCTCAATTCCTGGCAAATAGATGGTGAAAAAGTAGAAACATTTACAGATTTTATTTTCTTGGGCTCCAATATCACTGCAGACGATGACTGCAGCCATGAAATTAAAAGATGCTTGCTCCTTGGAAAAAACACTATGACAAACCTAGACAGCATATTAAAAAGCAAAGACATCACTTTCCTGACAAAGGTCTATATAGTCTAAGTTATGGTTTTTCAAGTAGTCGTGTACAGATGTGAGAGTTGGACCATAAAGAAGGCTGAGTGCTGAAGAAATTATGTTTTCAAATTATGGTGTTGGAGAAGACTCTGAAAGGCCCTTGGACTGCAAAGAGACAAAACCAGTCAATCCTAAAGGAAATCAACCCTGAATATTCATTAGAAGGACTGATGCTGAAGCTGAAGCCCCAGTATTTTGGTCATCTGATGCAAGCAGCCAACTCATTGGAAAAGTCCCTGATGATGGGAAGGATTGAAGGCAGGAGGAAAAGGGGATGACAGAGGATGAAATGGTTGGATAGCATCACCAACTCAATGGACATAAGTTTGAGCAAACTCTGGGAGATGGTGAAGGACAGGGAAGCCAAGCATGCTACAGTCCAAAGGGTCACAAAGAGTCAGACATGACTTAGCGACTGAACGATAACAACAATAACAAATGCAGTACAGGAATCATTCATATCATAAACTTCTTTCAAAGTCAAAGTCCTCTTTATATTTACTAAGCTACAGATTTTTTTAAATTGTCAAATATTCGACATCTGGGATTGGCAAACTTTGTTCCGTAAAGAGCCAGGTACTAAAAGTTTTCAGCTCTGCAGGCTTAGAACACTGGGTTTTTGTCAAGCTAGAATGCTCCTGTTGCATGATAGCAGCCATTGGCACTATCTAAATGAGTGGGTATGGCCAGAGGAATTTAACCTTTGGGCTGTAGCTTACTGACTGCCCATAGAGATGAAAGAAATCATCTTTTCAAATGTTGAGGCATGTTTGCTTGTTAAGGAAAATTATTTGGAAATGTAATGAAGGTTTTAGAACTTTTTAAAATGGCTATAGAAAAGATTGTTTCATTTTTAGGTTTTTTTTTTTTTAGTATAATTGTTTTACAATATGTTGATTTCTGCTATACAAAAGAGTGAATCAGTTATTATATGTATTATGTGCTCAGTTCAGTTCAGTCATTCAGTCATTTCTATTTATGACCCTATGGACTATGGCATGCCAGGCTTTTCCATTGAGTTGGTGATGCCATCCAACCACCACATCCTCTACTGTCCCCTCCTCCTCCTGCCTTTAATCTTTCCCAGCATTAGGGTCTTTTCCAGTGAGTCAGTTCTTTGCATCAGGTGGCCAAAGTATTGGAGATTCAGTTTCAGCATCAGTCCTTCCAATGAATTTTCAGGACTGATTTCCTTTAGGATTGACCAGTTTGATCTCCTTGCAGTCCAAGGGACTTTCAAGATGTTCTCCAACACTACAGTTCAAAAACGTCAATTCTTCGGCACTCAGCTTTCTTTATGGTATAACTCTCACATACGTGACAACTGGAAAAACTACAGCTTTGACTAGATGGACCTTTGTCGACAAAGTAATGTCTCTGCTTTTTATATGCTATCTAGGTTGGTCACAGCTTTTCTTCCAAGGAGAAGTGTCTTCGATTTCATGGCTGCAGTCTTCATCTGCAGTGATTTTAGAGTCCAAGAAAATGAAGGCTATCACTGTTTCCACTGTTTCCCCATCTATTTGCCATGAAGTGTGGTGATGAAGAAGATTTTTGAGAGTCCCTTGGACTGCAAGGAGATCCAACCAATCCATCCTAAAGGAAATCAGTCCTGAATATTCATTGGAAGGACTGATGTTGAAGTTGAAACTCCAATATTTTGGTCACCTGATGCAAAGAAATGACTCACTTGAAAAGCCCCTGATGCTGGGAAAGATTGAAGGCAGGAGGAGAAGGGGACAATAGAGGATGAGATGGTTGGATGGCATCACTGACTCTGCATATAAGTTAAATAAGCAGGGTGACCATATACAGCCTTGACATACTCCTTTTGCAATTTGGAACCAGTCCATTGTTCCATGTCCAGTTTTAACTGTTGCTTTTTGACCTGCATACAGATTTATCGGGAGGCAGGAGAGTCTGGTATTCCCATCTCTTGAAGAATTATCCACAGTTTGTCGTGATCCACACAGTCAAAGGCTTTGACATAGTCAATAAAACAGAAGTAGATGTTCTTCTAGAACTCTCTTGGTTTTTCTATGATTCAGTGGATGTTTGGCAACTTGGTCTCTGGTTCCTCTGCTTTTCCTAAATCCAGCTTGAACATCTGGAAGTTCACAGTTCATGTATTGTTGAAGCCTGGCTTGGAGAATTTGAGCATTACTTTACTAGCATGTGAGATGAGTGCAGTGGTGTGGTAGTTTGAACATTCTTTGACATTGCCTTTCTTTGGGACTGGAATGAAAACTGAAAAGGTTCCAGACCTGTGGCCACTCCTGAGTTTTCCAAATTTGCTGACATATTGAGTGCAGCACTTTCACAGTATCATCTTTTAGGATTTGAAATACTTCAACTGGAATTCTATCACCTCCACTAACTTTGTTTCTAGTGATGCTTCCTAAGACTCACTTGACTTCACACTCCAGGATGTCTGGTTCTAGGTGGGTGATCACACCATCATGGTTATCTGGGTCATTGAGGTCTTTTTTGTATAGTTCTTCTGTGTATTCTTGCCACCTCTTCTTACTATCTTCTGTTAGGTCCATACCATTTCTGTCCTTTATTGTGCCTATCTTTGCATGAAATATTCCCTTGGTATGACTAATTTTCTTTAAAAGATCTCTAGTCTTTCCCATTGTAATCGAAAGTGCTAGGACCCACAATAGATTTCTCAACCTGGGCATCTGGCAAAGGGACCGAGAACCCCTAGGGAATTTGACTTTGGGAGCCAGTGAGATTTGATTACAGAAGTTACACAGGACTGGGAAGACAGAACTTTGGGGAGCACAGACAAAACCTCATGCACACCAGGAGCCAGGAGAAAGGAACAGTGTCCCCAAAAGAGACTGAGCCAGACTTCTCTGTGAGTGTCCAGGAGTCTGTGGCGGAGGCGTGGGTTGACAATGGCCTGCCTCAGGGTCAAGGGCACTGAATACAACAGTGCATGCACAAATCCTTTTGAAGGAGGTCACCATTATCTTCATGTGACCTCATGGACTGTAGCCCACCAGTCTCCTATGTCCATGGGATTTCCCAGGCAAGAATACAGAAGTGGGTTGCCATTTCTTTCTCCAGGGCATCTTCCCAACTCAGAGATCAAACCTGTGTCTCCTGCATTATCAGACAGATTCTTTACCACTGAACCACCAGGAAATCAGCCATGCCATGTGTATATATATATCCCCTCCCTCTCAAGGCTTCCTCCCACCCAATGCCTACTCCCCATCCCACCCTTCGAAGTCATTACAATGCACTGAGTTGAGCTCCCTGTGTTATACAGAAGCTAATAGATAGGTAGTGGGAAGCTGCTGTATAGAAAAGTTTGTTTTATAATTACATTGTTTTTTTTTCCTTAAAACATAATAAGCAAGATTTTTAAAAATTATTTTATCTTCTACGCTCATGCTTCCTTTCATTTCCCACAACACTTTAAAATAAATAAATAAACTCTGGTATGGATTAAAATAATGTTGGCTGTTTTATTTTTTTAATTTATGGTTGTTTCACCTTTCAATAATAATCTGTTATTAAATAGCTCACATTAATGTATCAAAAGATCAACTGTACAAGTAGCTGCTTCTATAGAATTCATTATGTTTTTTCATTATATTTAACATATCTCCTGACAATCTTTTATTTTTCTGTATTTTCTTTAGTCTTTAGGAAAATCTATGGCCTCCCATGGGATAAAATTCATTTTTAACTGCTGAGAAAACACAAAGGCAACATTTGTATTTGCTATAGAATGTATTATCTTTTGGTCGATTCATTTTTTAGCAACCAGTTCAAGCATTTTCAACATATTTATTTTTCAATCTGTTTTGATGATTATGTAAGATCATGATTTCTGCATGGATTGATATCAAAAAGACCCATCTAAATGATACCACTTCTTGATAAGAACATTTGTGCCCTTAAAAAAAATATAGTATAGTGCTCACGGCAGACACTCAATAAATATGTATGGATTTAATGGAAGATGAGTTTCCCAATAGCATTATAAAATTAATCCTGAGCAGGTAACAGCCAAACCAAAGTCATAATAGCTTCATCTTACAATCAAGTAGTCTTATTACGTTTATATCATCAAATAAAGATATAAATACACAAGAAAGAAGATAAGGAATAAAAATACCAGGAAAACAAGCAACAGTATAAGATTTTCCTATTTCAATGTAATTGGGATAATAAACAAGTGAAGAATGGGAAAATAGTCTTTACAGCATTTAATCTTTCTAAATTAATTGGCTAATCAAACTGCCACAAATTGGGTAAAAATGAGAAAAACAAAAAGAATAAGAATTATGTGAACCTCTCTGATCACTTGTCAGTTGAAAGAGAAGCACTAGGCTTGGCTGACAACACAGCAGCGATTCCATGACCCCAGTGCATTGACTCTCCGGGGGTGAAGAAAGTTTTCAGGTTGCATGGAAGCACTAATTCATGAAAGCAACTAATTTCACTTCTCAACTTAAACCTGAAACGAGGGGTTTTATAATTGCCCGTGGGTTGAACTGAAACTAGAACTTTGTCTCACCAATGAAGACACTGCTTATTTTTAAACTAGCGCAGAGTTTATACTTCTGACTCTTCCCTTTCGACACCATATGCTTACAAGACTGAGAGAAACTGCTCACAAAACGGTGGCCGCCGACTCCAGCTGTGCCTGCACCAACTGGCCCTCCCCCATCAGGAGGGGGCTCTGTTTCCCCTCCCCTTGAGTCTAGGCTGGTCTTGTGCCTTGCTTTCCCCAACAGAATGGGGAGGAAGTGACACAACGCCAGTGTAGCCCTTAAAAGACCTACAAGTGTCTGCCTTTACTCTATGAATTCTGAGCCACTGTGTAAAGGGGCAGTTATCCTCCCAGAGACACCACCTAGGAGGAAAGGTCACAGCCTTTCAGCAGTCCCCATCAGAGCTCCAGGCAGTCCAGGGAGGCTGTCTTGGACTTCCCCACCCCGGGTGTGCTCAAATGCAGCCCAGTGGGTGACCTCGGCTATTGCCATGAGCTGCAGCAGAGTTGCCCAGCTGAGTTCAGACAACACAGAGATTTGTTGGGAATGTCAAAAAATCCATCAATAAATTGTGGCATGGTCTGTTACACTGTAACAAAGAACAGAAAAAAACACCACTCAATTTCAACTTTGCAGCTCACATTTTGGTGGCTAACTCTATATTATCCCTAAAACCAATCTGCTATCTTACCCCCAAATGCATTTTGTTGAAACTTCATTTATTTTTCTACTTCGTGATGGAATTTCTCAATTCACACTCACATACATGTGTGCTTGTACACACACACACACACACACACACACACACACACACACACACAGTGTTTGGAATCAGCCAGGATCCATATGTGCTCTCCAATGCTGCTTTTATTCTCTCATTTGCTCTATTTCAAGGTGTCAGTTTAGTGTCAAAGTTAACTTCTCTTTTGATTATTTTCAAATTGTTTATAGAGTATGCCATGAATTCTGCTATTGCTCCAACAAATCTTTCCCCATAAGCAATTAGCAGTAACATGAATTCCCCAGGAAAAAAGTTCAAAACAAAAAACAGAACTGCTATGTTTCTGTGTGAGGGCCTACTCAGTGGAAATGTGTGTGCTTTTTAACCTTCCATCTACAGTAATTAAACTTGTCCATGCTTGTTGTAATCTTGTGATTTGAAAGGCTTAAAATAAAATTTAGCTGGCTCAATCCCCAGAATGTCTAAACTTTTCCCAGCTCCAAAAAGAATGACTTTTACACCCTCTGCACACATCTGTCCCCCATACCCTCGTGGTTAGCTCCCCCACCCCAAACTCACCATTAATCCCTCAGGTTTCTCCTTGCCAAAGATGTTCTGTTGTTTGATAGAACACTAATCTCCGAGAATCTCAAAGTATCAGCTTACCTGTGAACGCCCAGAAACTGTCTCCAGCCTTAGCCTCAGCCGCTTTTATGTTTTCTTCATCTTTGAACAAATGCATTGCTTTCTGTCTGAGCCATGAGGCTTATATTCTGTTGTGGTTAGGATGGATATTGACCCGAAGGCACATTGTTCCCTCGTAACTAAAAGAAACAAGTTCAACATTCAGAATCTCTAAGTGACAAATATCAATTGGTAGAACACGTCACCCACATGCAGGAAGCTCAGGTAAACTCAGAGAGGAATCCTTTGTTAAATTAACCTGGAGGTTTTTGCCAAAAGAAAATAAGTCCTGGAGAAAAAAATAAATAAAAGGCAGAAGTGGGCAGGTAAAATGTAACGGGGAGAATTCCCTATCAATATTAATCTCTTGTCATAGTTCTACACAAACACAACAGGAGAGAAGGGAAGATCCAAAGAGAAAGTGCAAATTGACTGTCTTAAGGCCCCAAGTTGGGGTAATTTATTAGCAGAAAAGAAGTTGAGCTGCGAAAATAAAAAACTTCATCCCTCGACAAATGTAAGGTCTAAAATTCCAGGATACCTTCACTGGAAAAGTGCAGCAGATTTAATAAAGTCCACGATATGGATCCACTGACGGATCCACTCTTATGTATGTAGGGCAAGTTCAATTTTCAGTTCTAATGAGTGGCAAGGTCCTCAGGCTCCAACCTAAGTGACAACTGCATGAAGGCTTGTCTTTTGCTAGAAGGACATTTTTGACATTCCCTAACTTCAGGCCCACTGGTGAGGTGGGGATTAAAGGCGATCTGAGAATGACCCACTTCCCCCTTCTTCCAGTTACAGCAATGCCCCTTAACATCCCCTTCCCCCGTGTGCACTGCCTAGCTTCTGCTGAAAGCACTGGGGTTTACTTCAACCGAAACTGAGACTGTGTTTGGAACATTTACTTCATTGTTGTTGTTTAGTTGCTAAGTTGTGTCCAACTCCTTGTGACCCCATGGACTGTAGCCCACCAGGCTCCTCTGTCCATGGGATTCCCCAGGTAAGAATACTAGAGAGAGTTGCCATTTGCTTCTCCAAGGGATCTTCCCAACCCAGGGATCGAACCCACGTCTCCTGCATTGGCAGACAAGTTCTTTACCCCTGAGCCAATAGGGAAGCCTGGAATGCTTGTGAAGGCTCCTCGGAAAACGCCAGGATCTCACAACATTCATCATCATTTTGATGTTTGCTGGAGTGTCAGTGATCAGTCTGCCATACGTATCCTTCCAGGCTCTGTAGGGCTAATGGGGAGGCAGTGAAAGTGAAACACAATTTATCTGAAAATTCATCACCCATACCTGCTAGTGGTGTATACATTTGTGGAGCGACTTGGCAGAAACATGACTTTGCCTGAGGTCCCAGGATGCCACCAATTCTGTAAGGTGGGAGCAGTCCGTCTGCGATGGGGCATGTAGTGACAGGAAAACCTATCTTCTAATGCTCTACATCAAATGAGAAAGGCCTGGGAAGAAGAAAAAGAGAGGCCCATGAGTAGAGAGTGAAACTATTTTGAAGTGGAAATTAGAACGAGTTTAGGACACCTTCAAGATTGTTTCACCCTTTCCCTGTCTTAATTCACGTAATGGTTAGGAGGCCACACCCAGACCACCGAGCTGTGTCTTGGGTACCTGAGTACCCCGAAGCTTGGACCAAGTTCAAAGGAGATGATTAAAGGAATGAGGGGATTGGGAGTGATTGACTGATGAGAAAAGATGAAAGGCGTCAAATTGAGGAAACTGACTAAGCAATAGCTGAGGGGCAAAATGATAAAAAGCTACAAATAGCTCAAATGTGCACACACCAAATAAATGAGATGAATTAGCAGAGGAAAGTTTTGGCTGAGAATTAGGAAAATCTTCTGAGAGAAAGTGTTCAATTAGCCCACTGATCGTTCAGTGATGAAAGTGGAGGCTGGATCAGGACGGGCTTTTTACAAGCAGGCTGAACCTGCGTCTGGAAGGCATCGGGTGGTGAATGCTTTCCCACTCGGAAGGCGCCCTGACCTGGACAATCTATCAGAGCAAAATCTCAATAATTGAGACTAGTTAAATTACAAGTTATATTGACGACATTAATGTGTTCGGTCTTCACGAAGGTAACTGGTTACCATGCAGGAAGGGCAGTGAAAACAGTCAGAAATCAGAGACTCAAAAAGCCAGGTTTAATGTCAAACAATTGGCCACAAGTTATAAGATGGAAATTAAAGGCATCACATCTCAGTGAACTAAATGAGGTGAGCTGCAACTGCTAGGACTTCTAATGAAAAGTGAAAATAATTGAAAAAAGACATTTCTTGTAAAGGCAGACTCCAGTAATGAGAACCAAGGCTGCTTTGAAGCTTTCAAACAATCCATCCTGATGACCTAAAAGGATGCCTTTTGCCTAAGGAAATCATTTTTTTTACTTGTCCTAAAATTCCTAGTGTGACCTTGCTGATAAAAATGTGCTAGCTTTCCAAAGATGTCGCCCCTATTTAGAATCTCAGAACAAAGGTTGATAGAAATCTTACTTATAATTTGCATGATCATTAACCAAATCACTTGCAATATTAAATCCCCTTGAGTGCTGGATCAAATTCATCTTCAGGATGATTTTCCCCATTATTTTTAGGAAAGATTGAATTCACTAAGTGTTTTATAGAATCTAATGAACTAGAATAACCATATCCTTTTAGAGTATAAGATCCAGAACTTACCTATATGCTAACTTATTTTTCCCATAAGTGTATAGGATTAAAGACAAGCTGGAACTTTATTGATAGACTAGTTATTTGATAGTTTTTATCCTACTCGAGCTTCATTTTTCTGATAAGTTGAACAAGTCTCTCTGTGATAAACTTTGCCCTTTGCCCCCATTTAACTCTGCACACCCCAATTTGCTCAGTAGTAAATTTTACAAGGGTCCTTTAGCAGAATTAATAATCAGGAACCAGCTTTAACTTGAAATTGCCAAGTCCTGTGCTGCCATAAACACCCCCAAGACTTCTTCCAGAAGCATTTAATAATCCATTTCATCATGCTGGCAGACACAGGTATGGTTCATTTGGAGTCTGGCCATTCCCTCCTGTGGTCAACTCTTTCCTCCCTAATCACTGGTAAATAAACCAACCCACAAATGTCTGGACATAAACACACTTTCTGTTGCATGTGTGAATGTTATTTTTTAATTCTCTGATGATTACCTTTGATGTGTTCCTTCCTTCCTCCTTCTCTATCCTTCCCCAAAGAAACTTACAATCCCTGCAGAGCTGCACACACTTAACTGAAGCATCTTCTGAACAAGGGGTCTATTTCCATTCACACCAGCAATGTCAGCTTCCCACTTGTAGTATATAGTTCCATTTTATATCAATAGCGGAGAACAAGGTCTCAAAGCATGGGGAAGCATGAGAGACCATCACCTGAATCACTGTCGTATAAATTGAAGTGGAAGAAAGTCCAAAGATCAGAAAAGAGACCTCAGTATCTGAAAGTCAAGTGGGAATCGGATGTGTTAGAGAAAGTTTCCCAAGATCAAGTTCCTGAAATGGTAATTACTCACTGCTTGGTAAGAAAGAGTAAGCACATGTGTGCTCACGGGGGCCTGCAGAAGGGTCTAGAGTTACACAAAAACATCTCCGTGTACTTTTTTTGATGCTTCTTCAGGGAATATATTTTTATACAGTCCTCTTTTCTTATTACATAAAAATCCAGTAACTTATCCATATATTAATTGCCATTTGTATCTTGCCTAGATGTAGTAGGAATAAATGAAGGATTTTCTTTCTTTTTCATCTCAGAGTTATATGCCGAATACCTTCACTTGTTTTTATTACCTTTAATTAGCTTAATAATCTGCAGATTTCCTTGTTGAATAACTGCTAACTTAATGTGTTGCCATAATGCATTTTTAAATTACTGCTTTAAAAAATTCAGTGCTGATTTTCAGTTTCCGCTCACTGTATTAATTATCTATAAATATGTGTGAGATTTCCTTCAGCAGATTTTTCACAATCTCCTTATTATCCCTATATAGACACTTTAAAGTGCTACAACAATTCAGAGTTCAACATCCCTGTAATTTACTCAGCCTTATAATTGATATTTATAAGCTCAGCAAACCTGGAAGGGAAGAGAAATATTAGCCAGGCCAAGTTAAGCTCAGAGACCTCTAATTTGGAGCTAAGTGTTGAGATCTTGCTTGAGGAGGCAAAGGGGTCCGCCCTCCTTTGTGTCCAGATATTCACCTCTTAGGACACAGTTTCTCCTTTTGAGCAAGAGATATTTTCCACCTCCCCTCCTCCCTTCCCCTCCTTCTTTCCCCAGAGCTCGTCCATTCCTTTAAGCTTGAACTGAAAAGAAAAGTGAACAAACCAGTTTGTGAGCTGTGTGCTAAGGATGGATGGTTACTGGTCTCTTCTTAGAACATGAATTGGGCAAAGGGAAAAATGAAATGCCTCAATACTGTTGCAGGAAGGGGGACCCCTTCCGGTCCGAAACTGGGCTCTTGTCTGCTGCTGCTGCTAAGTTACTTCAGTCGTGTCTGACTCTATGCGACCCCATAGACAGCAGCCCACCAGGCTCCCCCATCCCTGGGATTCTCCTGGCAGGAATACTGGAGTGGGTTGTCATTTCCTCCTCCAATGCATGAAAGTGAAAAGTGAAAGTGAAGTCGCTCAGTCGTGTCCGACTAGTTGCGACTCCATGGACTGCAGCCTACCAGGCTCTTCCGTCTGTGGGATTTTCCAGGCAAGAGCACTGGAGTTGGGTGCCATTGCCTTCTCCGGGCTCTTGTCTAACACTCAGAAATGAATTGTCCGAGGAGACACATGCGCTGACAAAGCAAGAGATTTTATTGGAAAAGGGCACCCAGGTGGAGAGTGGGAGGGTAAGGGAACCCAGGAGAACTGCTCTGTCACGTGGCTGGCAGTCTTGGGTTTTATGATGATGGGATTAGTTTCCTGCTTGTCTTTAGCCAATCATTCTGACTCAGAGTCCTTCCTGGTGGTGCACGTCTTGTTCAGCCAAGATGGATGCCAGAGAGAAGGATTCTGGGAGGTGGTCTGACATATGGTGTCTCCTTTTGACCTTTCCTGAGCTCTTCCGGTTGGTGGTGGCTTATTAGTTCCGTGTTCCCTACCAGGACTTCCTGTTGTAAAACCACTGGTGTAAAGGGTTACTATGGGGCCTGGCCAGGGTGGGCAGTTTCATTGTGTGCTCCCCCTAACAATATTAGCTCTGCCACTCCTTTGTTTACAACGAAAAATGGATCACTTGCTATCATATCACCTCTACTGTCCCAGCCATAGAATGGAGGTAACATTTGCCCAGAATAAAGCCTGGCACTGTTGTGAGGAACTGTGATGCTATAGACTCTGTGCTTTGAAAGCAGGAAAATGCTGTCAAATGCAGTCATAATTATTAGCGCTACTGATATGTAGGGTCTGTGGGGAGCGCTTCACCAGTGGTTCTCAAAGTGTGCACCCCCGTTCAGCAGCACCAGTCTCAGCCTACCTCATTTGAAGCTCTGGGGTAGGCCCAGCACTCTATGTTTTCACAAGTCATTCAGACAATTCTGATGGACTCTAGTTGGAGAACCAGTACCCAGCTTGTATCTGCGATCCGATAAAGTGACCTTTGATTTCAAAGGGGTTTGATTTTTTCATTAGGGTCATAAAAGTGTCCCAAGTCATAAGAAAGGGGAGAAAGAGAAAATGGCAAATCTGCTTTCCTTCATCTGTGGGCAGTAGTGGTGAATATTAGCTAAAACCTTGTGTCCTACAATAAGATTGCCTTGGGTCAATTTTTTTTGTTTTGTTTTGTTTTGTTTTGTGGCACTGCACAGCTTGTGAGACCTTAGTTCCTTGACTAGGGATTGAACCTGTGCCCCCTGCAATGAAAGTACAGGGTCCTAACCAATGGACCACCAGTGAATTCCCTGCCTTGGATCAAATCTTGACTAGTTAGGTGGATTTTGGCAAGTTACCTAATTTCTGTGTCTCAGGGGCTCACCTAGGATATAGTGAGGTAAAAGAGCTTATCCATATTAAACTCAGTGCCTGGAATACACCAAGTGTTCTCAACTTGTTAACTATTACTATTTCCTAGATTTTGCTTTCTGGTCAGCCCACAGTTGTGTATTTGACCCAACTGACTCCCTAATTATGTAAATAAAATGAGAATAAAGACACAATTGTCCATGGTTTGAGTGTATATATATATATATATATATATATATATATATATATATATATATATATATATATATATATATATGGTCATTCCATGCAGACTCAGGCACATTCACAGAATAATTCCAAATAGTCTTTCCAGCATTCAAGTACTGCAAATGCCACTTCCTTTTCATTTGTTATTCTGATGCTACAGATTTATGGATTCCCACTGTGCCTCTCTGTACCTGTGAAAATGTTATCCAACCCCCCTTCAAGGAATGAAAGGGAGAGTGGAAAGAGAAAAAGAAAATCAGTCTAGCCAATTATTTTTATGAATACAAACAGTCAAATTCAAACGGACAGTGTAGTGTTTCTATAAAGAAAAAAATCTTCACGAATTTACCATTTAATGGAGAGCAGACTGTCGTTAATTTCATAAAAACATATGATGTATATTCATTAATCTATTTGTGAGGTGCTCAGAATTTTCCAGGTGCAATGCTTATTACTGACATTAAATGCACTGCAACTGGCAGAAGCAGACAGTGAATAATACAAATAAATCCATGTGTGTGGAAAAAAAAAGCCCTGGGAAGTCTCCGAGACACTACAATTAAGGTGAGATAGACAGCAGCTCTTCTGAAGGAGGAGAATAAGCGGAATCAAGGGCTTTCAATATGGCTTCATGAAGGATTATTCAAAGATCTAAGGGCATAAAGAGAAACCCTGCGGGGAAAATGGAAAATACAGGTTGGAACCAAAGAAACTAGAGAAAGGATAAGGACAGAAAAAAGAATGTGAGAGAGGCAGAAGCTCAGTCAATGGCATTCTATCCTTGCCGAGAGAGGGAGCCATGGCAGGAGAACTGCCCCTTAATTAATACAGCTCGGTCTCAACTTACTAACCAGCTCTAAGTTCATTGGTAAGTCAGCGAGTTGAAACCCAGAAAACATTTTCCCATGGAAACATTATTCATGGTGGTTTGGCTTTCTGGACAGCCCACAATAGGGTATTGAACCCAAAATGAAATTGAATACAGAACCTAATCCTTAAAAATATGATTTCAACTGTATCTAGCCAGCATTTTTAATATTGCACCTTTAGAAAAAACAGTTCAAGTTCAAGTGTGGGGTGCATTGAAGGAGGCCTGAGTTTCGGCCAACACCTACAGCGTTCTTCCCCAAATGACCTCATGGCTACACAAATAGTGCATTCTCAGAGAGGCCATTCCTGACCATCTTATTTCAAATTTCAACACCCTCCCTCCAGTGCTAATTATCTTCCCTGTTTTTTTCTTTCCTCAGTAGGGTAGCATCCAACATGCTATCTATATTGACATATTGATTTACTTATTGATTGCCTCCTCTGGGAGAATGTAGACTCAATGAGGGTAGAGATTCTTGTCTATTTTCTCAGTAATGTATCCCCAGAGCCTAGAGCAGCATCTAATAGGCAATAGGCAACCAAAACATAGGCTTCCCAGATTGTACTAGTGGTTAAAAAAAAAAAACAAAAACTCACTTATCAATGCAGGCCACACATAGGAGATGTGGGTTCAATCCCTGGGTCAGGACGATCCCCTGGAGGAGGAAATGGCAACCCATTCCAGAATTCTTGACTGGGGAATCCCATGGACAAAGGAGCCTGGCGAGTTACAGCCCATAGGTGGGCAAAGAGTCGGACATGACTTAAGCAACTTAGCACACATGCACAACCAAAGCATTTATGTTGAACTTGTTTATTTACTTGTTTATCTACTTGTTAACTGCAAGCTGGAGCGTGAAAGCTGGAATAGGGGCCGCGTAGACTCTCCTGGATCCATGAAAATGCACAAGGGCAATGAGTCCTCTAAAATCAATCTTTCCCCCAAATACTTTGAATCAGAGAAAGAAATGGGTGTTTTAGGGAAGCACAATTGGGAGAATGGCAGGAAATAAGAAATACAGAATTTTGGAATTCCGCACTATGCATGCATAATCTTAGCCTCTGGGCAAAAAATCCCTAAGTTCTTCTTGTCTCTCCGATACTCACATGACCTTGGACAAGACATTGACTACAGAATCATTTTTTCTCACTGTTTAACAGAAAGGTGATGCTCTTTGTACCCTGCAGGTCTTTTGATGAAGACCAAGTGGGTAATAAATGTGACCAAGCTCTGAAACAATAAAGTGCATTCCAAAATAAAACAATCATGTTGCTGAAAGGGTGATTTCCATAGACAAATTGTGAGATTAAATCTTTGTTGATCCTCTGTGGGATGCTGGGGCAGTATTTTTCTGAATATAGCAATCTATAGATTGCTCTTAGCTCCATAATCTACATATGAAAAATAGGTAGAAAGGCTAAGAAAAATGTCTATGCAATTGGCTCAATGACACTATGATGTAAAAAAAAAAAACTTTTTTGAATTGCAAAATTATATTTTAGTTCAAATATAACTTTCTCAGAAACAATTTCCCGGACACCTTGCTTAGTCCCTAAGTCAGGTCCAACTTTTCAACTCTTTGCAACCCCATGAATGGTAGCCCACCAGACTCCTCTGTCCATGGGATTCTTCAGGCAAGAATACTGGAGTGGTCCTTCTCTAGGGGATCTTCCCAACCTAGGGATTGAACCCTCATCTGCATTGCAGGTGGATTCTTTACTGCTGAGCCACCTACCTCTCTATCCATCAAAAATTTAATATCTTCTTGCTCATAATATCCATTTTCTTTTTTTTAAAGATGTCAGCCATGGATAATAATATGAGGAAAATATAATTTATTTATTTGTTTCCTGATTGCAATTAAGAGACGCTTACTCCTTGTAAGGAAAGTTATGACCAACCCAGACAACATATTAAAAAGCAGAGACATTACTTTGCTAACAAATGTCCATCTAGTCAAGGCTATGGTTTTTCCAGTATTCATTTATGGATGTGAGAGTTGGATTATAAAGAAAGCTGAGTGCTGAAGTATTGATGCTTTTGAACTGGGGTGTTGAAGAAGACTCTTGAGAGTCCCTTGAACTGCAAGGAGATCCAACCAGTCCATCCTAAAGATCAGTCCTGGGTGTTCACTGGAAGGACTGATGTTGAAGCTGAAACTCCAATACTTTGGCCTCCTGATGCGAAGAACTGACTCATTGGAAAGGACCCTGACACTGGGAAAGATTGAGGGCAGGAGGAGAAGGGGATGACAGAATTTGAGATGGTTGAATGACATCATCAACTCAATGGACATGAGTTTGGGTAGGCTCCGGGAGTTGGTGATGGACAGGGAGGACTGGCGTGCTGCAGTTCATGGGGTCACAAAGAATCGGACATGACTGAGCAATTGAACTGAACTGAACTGATGTGGTCTCCCCACTTTTCCTATCCTGCTAGTTCCATGACCACAGGATCATTTTGTCTTGTTTACTAATGAATATCCAGGCTTCCCTGGTGGCTCAGTGGTAAAGAACCCATCTGCCAAAGCAGAAGATGAGGGTTCAATCCCTGAGTCAGGAAGATCCCCTGGAGGAAATGGCAACCCACTCCAGTCTGGGAAATCCCACGGACAGAGGGGCCTGGCGGGCTACAGTCCAAGGGGTCACAAAGAGTCGGACACAACTGAGCGACTGAACAACGATAACAATAAATAGCCAGAAACCAGTGCATACCTGCCACTCAGAAAGCACTCAATAAATATCAGTTGAGTGATCCAACTAATGTGTAGGTAAATGAATGAGTAAATGAACAATGAATGAATGAAAACATGAATGCATACACACGTACATACATACAGGCTCCAAGGCCACAGTCTTAATAGGAAAACTGGATCCACCTGGCCGTTCTTCGCATGCATGAGCTAACAACAAAATATCACAGTGTTTGTATTCCATTTTAGCAAAGAGGTCTTTCCTGGTAAAAGAGTTAACCAGTGACCAATGAGAAGAGCTAAAGTGATCTGTGGGTCCCTGATTTTGTCCCTACTTTTCATTCAAGCTTGTCATTCCCACAGGCTCAGACAAGTCCTGCTTGACTGGCTAAACCTGTCGGGCAAAGCCCTATTTAATTACAGCCGGAGAAGCTGGCTCGCCATTCACAAGTCTATCTTCAGACAGGTTTGTCCAACAAAGCCCAGATATGTGTGTCTGCTCTTGTATTCAGGCTGACTGGTCTGTGGTGGGATGGGCAACGTCCTCATGGGGAATTGGAAATATTAGAGTGAAGACCAGCCACAGAACTCTCACCCTACAGGGTCCCAAGACCTAAATGACCACCAGGCACTGATATCTAGGAGAAAAATCAGACACTGTTGAAAATAAGGCTCAAAGAAAGAACATAAAGCATCAAATCCACCTTTCTCTGCGATGCAGCTTATTAGAAAGGGCTCTGCCTTGGGAGTCAGAGATCTAATTGATTTTGGACTCATTTACTTACTGTGTCATTTACAATTTTCTTTTTCCCTCATTGGAAAAGGTGGATAAAAAGATCTCTTCCTCAATGCTGTAGAGGTTAGAAGCATATGTAATAATAGACATATAGTAAGAATTTTTAAATCACAGTTATTATTATTTTCTGGATTGTATGGTTTTTTCATAAGTCTTGCCATACAAATGGTTTGCACAGGGGTGTGTATATTCCTGGGCTTCCCAGGTGTCACTAGTGGTAAAGAATCTACCTGCCAATACAGGAGACATAAGAGAAATGGGTTCAATCCCTGGATCAGGAATATCCCCCTGGAGGAAGACATGGCAACCCACTTCAGTATTCATGCCTGGAGAATCCCATGGACAGAAAAGCCTGGTGGGCTGTGGTCCATAGGGTCACAAAGTGTCAGACACAAATGAAGCAGCTTATCACAAATGCATACGTGTGTATATGCCTTTAGCTCAATGGTTGCCAACCTTGGCTACCCATGCTGGGGACCTAGGGTTCTTAAAAAGGATTCATGCCTAGGTGCTTCACCCAAAGATTCTGAAGAAATTGGTGTAAACTGCTGCTTGGAAGTGGATTTTTAAAACCTTCCCAGTTGATTTTACTGAGTAAACAAGGTCAAGGACGGCTGCTCTGTCTGAAAACTTCCCCAACCGAAGACATAACACCAAAAAAAGACAAAACTCTCTTCCTTTCTACCCCACAAAGTGCTAACATCGGAAGGACTTTCTAACAGAAAAGTAAGCCCTTGTGTTCTACAATGAGTTTAAGTGGAGATGCTCTTGGAGGGGTCACTAGTTTACATTGATATTAGGATAGCAGAGACGTTCTGGAGCAAACTTTGAGAGAAGAAAATACAATGGGACATCAGGAGGGGACAAGAAATGTACAGCAAAACAATTTCCTGATTTCTCACCAGTTCTTTGATCTGTTAGCAAGCTCAGAACATTTGTACTTGATCGCCATAGAGAACAATATCATCAGCCAGAACCTCTTCATTGTTTTCGCTTTGTCTTTTTTATTTAAACTTTTTGGTGATTGTCTTTTTTCGAATGGTAATTGTCCTCAGGTTAATTTTACCAGTTCCTTTATTTTGAGACATTTATGATTTTGTGGAGAGGGAATTGGGAATAAACAAACGAGTAAGATGTTTCACAATTTTACTGAAGCTTTGCCCCGCATTACTTTCCAAACATAAAAATATCTGCCTGATCACCAGTAACTCAGACTAGCTCTCAAATAGTAGCATAAATAGTAATAGTAGTAATAAAAAAAACAAAATTAATAATTTCTGAGTGCTTACTCTGTGCCAGACACTATTTGAAGCAATTTGCATGTATTAACCCATTCAGTCCTCACAACAGCCTTATGAGCTAGATCATGTTTTAAATAAGTTGCCAAGTTCTTATAGCTAGTCATGCATGTGTACTCAGTCACTAAATCATGTCTGACTTTGTGACCCCATGGACTTAGCCCACCAGGCTCCTCTGTCCATGGGATTTCCCAGGCAAGGATATTGGAATCGGTTGCCATTCTCTTCTCCATAGGATCTTCCTGACCCAGGGTCAAACTCCTGCATTGGCAGATAGATTCTTTTAACACTGAGCCACCTGGGAAGCCATCCTATAGCTAGAAAGGGGAGTTAAGAGTAGGGTTACCCCCCCCATCCCCAAAAGAATAGACAACACCCAGTTTATTTAGAATTTCAGATAAACAATGACCAATTTTTTTTTAGCACAGCTATGTCTCAAACATTATGTGGGGAACTTCCCTGGTGTTGTAGTAGACAACTCCGAGTTCTCAATGCAGGGGGCCTGGGTTTGATCCCTAATTGGGGAATTAGATCCTGCATGCTGCAACTAAGAGTTCACATGCTGCAAGGAAGATTGAAGATCCTGCATGTTGCAACTAGCCCTGGCACAGTCAAATAAATAAGTAAATTTTAAGAAAATTACATGGGCCATAATTTTTTGGTATAAGCATGTTCCGTGTAATATTGAGCACATATTTATACTGAAAAATTGGTCATGGTTTAGATGAAGTTCTAATTTAATTGAGTGCCCTGTAGTCTGATTTGCTAAATCTGGCAACTCTAGTTAGGAGCCAAAGGCAAACCATCTCACTCCAGACCCTGTGCTGTCAGCATCATGCTCTCCTGTCTCTCCCTCAAAGAATGATGACCAGTTCCATCATTCTGGAGATTTGGGAACAGAGGTCCAAGCAGGACACTTGACTGCCCCAAACCAGCAGCCATGCCTGTCATCAGCCTCTGTCTCTTCCTCTCTGCAAAGGGGCCGGGTAGAATACCTTTAGGCACAGCCCTGATCCCAATTCCCAACTGAAAGCATTCATGTCAGCCCTGCTGGGATCAACATTTTAAGATTTAGTATCTCGCAGTCATTTCAGCCATGGAGTCCTAGATCTGAGAAGCTGTCTATTTTCCCTTTCATCCTCCATCCACTGTGAGCCCCATCTCAGTAGCTGGACTGCAGCCCAGACTTCTGTCCAGAGTGGTCATTTTGGTTAAATGATTTAGTGCATCTGCCCCTTCCAAGGCTGAGTGAGTCTTACTTACTAGACAACTCCTTTACTCATCTTGAATTTTTGTCCATCATTAATTACTTCTGAAACCTCTGCTCCCAAGATACCAGACTTGGCCTGCTGGACAGAACCTTCTCTGTGTAAGTCTGTCCGAATTGTTTGCCTGCCAGCTCCTAGCCTATGCCAATGGATGGCTCCTGCTATAGGTCTTAGTCCTTTCCACCTGCCTTGTCCAGCTGCAAGCAAGCAGGCAGTCAGCCCTGGCTGGATCCCAAGAGAAGACAACATGAACAGTCTCTTCTGCCTGGCATCTTCCTAACCCCAAGTTTTATCCTCTTTTAGTGACTTCAATTCACCATTCTACAGATGTGGACCTCCCTCTGAGAGTTTAGAGTGCTTGGGGGTTTATAAGAGTAATGACAAGAGGAATACACAAAAGCTTTGTTTATCTCCAAAAAAGAAAACTCAGTGGTACGCACGCAATAAACCTTGAGGCAAATATTAGGAGGGGAAAAACTATCTGAATTCAAGAACTACAGGAAACTTGGGTTGATTTTTTTTAATAACAAATCATGCCAGACAACCTAATTAGCATTTTGATGGTGTTATGACATGACTAGTTAATGTAGCAGTTGGTGGTAATATCCTGGATCTTTCTTTTAATGAATCATTTGATAGCATCTCATGAAATTTTTACTCACTCTTATCACTGTTGCAATTTGTTCATTGCTTCTTAATAAACATACAGACAAACAAGTTTCCTGCCCAAGGGAGCTTACAATCAACAAGAAAAGTCAAGCAGAGAAGGGGTTCCCACAGGAAGGAAAATGAAACTTCTTACTACCAACACAGCCTGCTCTAAATTACCAAGTGCACTGGCCGTATCATCAGTCATCTCCACAAACACTTATTAAATGTTAATCTGCACATGGTGATGTGTAAGAACTCCAGGGAGTGAAACAGACATGGTCCATGCCCAGCAGGAATTGACAATCCAGAGAGCTGTAGTTATTAATCGGAGAGAAAAGACTGGGTTTTACTTCTCTTCTCCCCTCTTGCTGGGTAGCTCACTCAATTAGTCTTGCTTTTGCCTGTAAAACAGTCATGATGTTTGCTGGGCTTGTTTTCCTACGTATGCTTGGGAGTACAGGAGTTGATTTCTGCAGGTGCTGAATATTTATCCCCTAAAATTAATTAGATTTGCTTTTTGATTGTTTGTCAAATCTCAAGTCCTTCCCTGTAGAACTATGCCTTCATTTGGATTCTAACTTAATTTTTAACACATGTTCAAGTATATACTCCCACTCATCTTTCAAGAGCAGATTTCAAAAGAAACTTTATAGTAAAGTATGCCCTTGCCAATGGTACATTAAGCCTTAATATAATTTACCTATGCTTCTGTATATAAATGTGTATAAACACCTCCATCCATAAGTACATATTACATGTAATGTGAATACATTAAATAACAATCAGGATTTATTGGGTGATCACGAAGTTTTAGGTACTACACTGGCATACTTACCTTCTCATTAAATCTCACAAGACCTTCTAAAAAAACATAAGGGTATTATTTACATTTCATAGATGAGGAAATGAAAACACAAATCAGACACCCAGTAAGTCCTAAAACTAGGATTTGAACCAACTGTCTGACTCCAGATCTAGGTTCCTATCTACCCCTCTGTTGCTGTGATTGAAATTTTATTTTTAACGTCTGTATTTGCAAAATTCTACCTGGGAAATTCTGAGGCTCAACCAGTTTGAGGCACAAATATGCTTAGTGTGCTGTCACCTCATGGGAGCTTCTTGATCACTTCTATGGGACAGCTGGCCACAGCCATCCCGTCGCTGCTCAGCACCTCCTGGGCTGGGTTCTGCCTTCGCTGCTCTCTCCTAGGACCCATGTGCTCTGACTGGCAGCTTTCACCTTGAGAACACAGCCTCTCCCCTCACCCTGTATCCCTCTCACTATCTAAAGAATTCTCAAACACAACACAATTTACTTTTCTGTGCTAGTGAAGATTTATGAGCATACAAAGTGTCTACAGGCAGGCAATTACAGCCCACTTGAAAATGCCTTTGCAGAAAGCTGAAATCTGATAAGAAAGCAAAGTGAGATTCTCAGAGGGAGCCAGCCTCACATTCTGCTTTTCCAACGTTCAAATCATCCCAATTTGGGAGTGCAAGATCTTTGAACTTGCAAAGGTTGACTTTTATGCTTCAAAAGACAATACACTTCAACACTTTTCCAGGACCATAGCACAGGACCCTATGCTTACTGGGTGGGACAAAACAAGTCCCAGGTCCTCCAGCCATCCTGCCCACCCAAGAGGCTTTCCATTGCTGCCAGCACATGGCTCTAACTGAAGCAATTAGAAGCAAGTAAGTCATCATGCTTTTCACTATATGACACCACAACCCCTGGCCCAAGTTAATTAGACCAAGATTGTCACCTGACTCTAAGCTGCCATGTATACTCTGTCTAGTGATCCATGAATCAGCTGCACATGAGAATTCCACCCAACAGGGTGCTTCATGCTGGATAACCACTAATGAAACTAATCAACTCTTCTCTCATTCTCTCTTTCTCTCCTTCCTTCCCTCCCTCCAACTCTCAGAGCATTTGAATGTGAGAAACAGTGGGAAACAGGAGAATAAAATATACAATAGAGCCAGAAGTTAGAAGTGAGGAAGAGAGGGTGGAGTTGAGACCACCTGTCATTAGGAGCCAGACCATCACCCTCTGATGACTTTGGGAGTGGAAGCCTCAGATCCTTATTGCTGAACCAGGGACCAGAGGACCAGAAATACAGTGTAACCATGCACTCTCCTGCTGTTAGGGACAGTTTCCTGGGTTGGGACTTGTGTGGGCTCATTGACTCTGTGCCAGAAAGGACCCAACACACAGTTCAATGCTTTGGCTGCCATCTTGAAATTCTTCACAGACTCAGAGCAAGGAGCCTCATGTTTGCATTTTGCACTGAGCTTGGCAAATTATCCAACTGGCCCTGCTTCCTACCATCTTTCAAGGCACAGCCTTTTGTCAGATAAGATTGTTTTCCACCCCTCCCAAACAAAGATCCAAGCTTTGTGAGTTCTGATACTTATTCAATCATGGGAGCCCTCTTTAAGGAAAAGGATACAAACTTATGGATATAAGCCAAAGCCTTTGACTGTGTGGATCACAACTGTGGAAAATTCTTCAAGAGATAGGAATATCAGACCACCTTAACTGCTTCCTGAGAAATCCGTATGCAGGTCAAGAAGCAACAGTTAGAACTGAACATGGAACAACAGAATGGTTCCAAATCGGGAAAGGAGTATGTCAAGGCTGTATACTGTCACCCTGCTTACTTAACCTAAATGCAGAGTACATCATGGGAAATGCCAGGCTGGATGAAGCACAAGCTGGACTCAAGATTGCTGGGAGAAATATCAATAACCTCAGATACGCAGATGACACCACCTTTATGACAGAAAGCAAAGAAGAACTAAAGAGCCTCTTGATAAAAGCGAAAGAGGAGAGTGAAAAATTTGGCTTAAAGCTCAACATTCAGAAAACTAAGATCATGGCGTCTGGTCTCATCACTCCATGGCAAATAGATGGGGAAACAATGGAAACAGTGAGAGACTTTATTTTTGGGGTTTCCAAAATCACTGCAAATGATGACTGCAGCCATGAAATTAAAAGACGCTTGCTCCTTAGGAGAAAAGCTATTTCCAACCTAGACAGCATATTAAAAAGCAGAGATACTACTTTGCCAACAAAGGTCCACCTAGTCAAAGCTATGGTTTTTCCAGTGGTATGTATGGATGTGAGAGTTGGACTATAAAGAAAGCTGAGTGCTGAAGAATTGATGCTTTCGAACTGTGATGTTGGAAAAGACTCTTGAGAGTCCCTTGAACTGCAAGGAGATCCAACCAGTCCATCCTGAAGGAAATCAGTTATGAATATTCATTGGAAGGACTGATGCTGAAACTGAAACTCCAATCCTTTGGCCGCCCAAAGTGAAGAACTCACTCATTGGAAAAGACCCTGATGCTGGGAAAGATTGAAGTCAGGAGGAGAAGGGGATGACAGAGGATGAGATGGCTGGATGGCATCAATGACTCGATGGACATGAGTTTGAGTAAACTCCGGGAGTTGGTGATAGACAGGGAGGCCTGGCGTGCTGTGGTTCATGGGGTCGCAAAGAGTTGGACACAACTGAGTGACTAAACTGAACTGAACTGAATCTGCTGGCTTCTCAGGAAAATGTCCAAAAGCACCTCAGGGTGACTTGTTACAGTCCCTTGGCTACCAGGAGGTTGACACAGTAAGGTCTGGGGAAGATAGGATCATGAAGACCTCTAGTCTGGACAAATTCTTTCCAACTACACTAGCAGCATCTTTTCCTATACTAGTTTTCCTCTTATTTGCTTTTTGTTTTGTTTTCTTAATCTGGTTTTCAACTCTTCTACAAACCACCAAAAACAGAATCCTGGAATTTTCTGTTCCCTAGTTTTTACTGAGTGAAAACATTTTTCTCTCTTTTTATTCCCTTTTAATTATCCAGATACTAATGTATTTTGTTTGTCATTATATTCTTTTTACATTTAACAGCTTATGCTATTATCTTTTAACACATATACATAAGATACTAGAAATATTCTCTACTCCAGAGCATCTGAGAAAGACAATTTACCTATCTCCCAAACTGCACAACACCTTCCTATTCTTAGAACTTGGCTTAGATTTAGTTTTCTCTAACATTGCAGGTTTAACTAGGAGAAGATAGCAAGCCTGTTTCAATTCATTTGGATCATGGTTTGATGAACCCATACATGTCAAAGTATTTAGTACAGTGTAATGCTCAAAGTAGGGATTCAATAAATGCTTATACATTTTTGTTCCTCTGATTCAAAGGTTAAAAAAGGATGAGAGATTGACATTTTAAATGTCAACTGAAGTTTCTTTTCTTGAAAAAAACGTGACCCAATTTTCACCTGTAAGACTGAGTGATTAAGTCCCAAAACACTCACTGTCTCATTTTAATTTTTTTATATAAGCTATTCTAAAATATAATTCTTAATTCTAAAATGTACAGAGTAGCCTTAAATTAAGTTAATTGCTGAAATTAGTAGAAATATTTCACTATCTCTTTCCACTGTATTATGGCACACTGGTTTTAAAGCAGTTAATAGTTCTAGAAAATAATGTATTAGCAGTCAAAAATATGAATCAATGATATTACTTCAATACTATTTCAGAAGCAATCAGGATGGTTGAATTAATAACATCCTATTATTTTATTATTGCATAAGAATTTATAGCTGTGCTGACACCACACCAGGACTAATTCTCTCTTTTATTGGACTTTATTAGACAATGTATGGCAGGGCTTTCTCCAATGTCCCTGGGGAATCCCAGAATGACCCAGGCCAGGTCACTTTCTTAACCCTCACCCAGTAACACATTACTCTTTTGTCTCTCTAGGTTCACACAAAGTTCATGCATAAAAATACCTGCCTAAACCAGAGGTCAGCCAATCAACAAGGTAGCATTTGAACACTTAAAACTTAAATCCAACTTATGTTTGATAAGAAATATATTATGGGCTTTCCGTTAGCAGCCAACTTTGACAGGGTGATCTATCTTTAGATTTATGCTTTTGAACACTGAACGGGTCTGCTTTTGCCTGGCTGTACTGAACCCGAATTTGCTAACCTTTATGCCAAAGGTATACATATATGGGAAGAAACTGTCAATGGGTCATAAATTGAAGAAGGAATTACATGCAATGCTTCTTACTCAGCACGAGAATTTACGAAAGTTTTGGGTGACCATAGGTTGAAAAGCTCACTGCAACTGCCTTATATTGTAAGGTAAAGTTTAGATTTTGGTCTGCTATTGCCGTCTGGCTGTATGATACCTGTTTGTGGTCCAGAGGCAGATCATCTCAGCCACCTCTTCATTTAAATAATATTTACCAAACACCTAATATACACTAAACATGATTCTAAACAGCAGGGATACTA